>NC_042286.1:314601-563846 GCF_901000725.2 Takifugu rubripes | reverse complement strand
GTGTGTGTGGTGTGGTGTGTGTGTGTGTGTGGTATGTTGCAAGATGAAGGAAGAAAAAGCCCTTAAGAAGGAGCAGGTCAATAGTGGAGTTGTGACTGAGAAGGCGCGCAGCATGAGAAGCGCGTGAGAGGGCAGCGTGCAGGTGTTGAGGCGACTCTGGGGTGTCAGGACCTCCAAGATTCAGCCCACAGCTGCACCAATCTGCACATCTGCACATGTTTAAATCTAAAGATCGACCATTCCTACCAATTAACACCAATTTCAAATCTAGAAGCGGCTGAGAGCCGAGCGGGAGCACAAGAGGGTTCAAATAAATGAATAAATGACGGAGTTCGGAAGGTTGCTGGAGGGTTTCAGAGGCTCGGAATTACAATCCGATCTCACTCTGGAAATACTTTGTGTTCCTAAAGAGAAAAAATAAAATAAAAATCCGGAAAATTTAGTTTTTATAAAGATTTATTCTAAACGGGAATGTCCGCTTTTTTACGGTGTTAAAACATTCCAAATGTAATAGAGGAAAATTAAAGGAAAAAATTTGATTAAAAAAACCCACCTCAAAACAATTGAAAGGGAAAAAAAATACAGTTTTTTAAAATGTTTTAAATCGGGTCTCAAACGTAAAAATACGGATCGATCGTGATCGTAAAGAGGCCTGAAAGATTTAAACAAATGAAAATATAACGATTGTTGTCATTTTCAGAATTGAAACGATGGAGGAAAGCGCATTTCCCCCCCTCTTAAACCAGCAAAGGAGCAATAATTAGTGTAGATTATTGGTGTTTTAATCCCCGCTGTAGTCAATCAGTCAACACGGACACTCAAAGCCGGACAGACGGACAAACTTTGGCTGCACGTGTGCCACCGTCGGGCTGTGCGCGCCTCTCGCCGGTGAAAGCTTCGGGTTCGGGAGCGCGGTGCGAAGACTCACCGGTGGTCTCTCTCCGGGACAGGTGCTGCGGGTTCCCCTGCTTGCGTCGGGACATCGCCCCGGCGTTCACATGAGCATCGCCCGGAGAGCGCTGCTGCAGGCTCGGCTCTCCTCCTCGGCTGACCCGGAGTCACCTGGATGTTGACCTCCAGCGACACTCTGATCTGTCTCGGCTCACGCAGACTCGGCCGTGGAAGTGGCGCCTGCGCGCTCGCCGCTTTGGCCGTCGCGCAGCTCCACTCGCACTTTAAAGCCAAAGAATGTCTCCTCCTCTTGATGCCGGGAGTTGAAGGGACGGACGGGAACTGTCGGCTTTTCGCGACCGTCTCCGCGTCCTCGTCGGTCCAACGCGCGTTGCTCTTCACCTGTCGGACCTGCTCGGGCCTCAAGGTGCGTCAAAGCTGCAGCTGAAGCTCTTCTCGGGTGATGGAGGCGCGGGAGGCGCGTCCACAGCAGCCGGGCGCAGTGTCCTGCGGTTGGAGTCAGAAGACAGCGCTCTCGGGACAGCTGTCCTCGCCTGTGTGCGTGACAATTGCTGAGTCCCGCATCTCTGGGCAGCGCGCGGCTTTGTGCGGTTCTGTGGCTTCTTCAGGGGCACAAAACTCAAGTTCAAGTGCGGACGTGACGTTCAGGCTGCTGAGGAGGAGAGTGGCGCGGACTGGGGGCGACTAGTGGCGGCTTACACACGCACACACGCACACACACTAACTCATGATGCGACCTGGGGTCATCAGCGCTGCGTGTACATCTCTGGCAGTTTCTGTATTTTCTTGAACCACAATTATTCAGTTACTATTAGCAATGATTCTGTTCTATTCAACCTGTTTCATAAAGAGCAACACGATTCATTTCGCGTCACTGTGGCTGATCGAGGTTTCGGCCATTTTAGCCTTAAATTTCACACACAGATTATTGGATTTTCTTTTATGCTTCAGTATCTCTTAGATTCAGTTCTACATAAGATGGTTAGTGGGAGAGAAAACAGCATGTCCTCAAATGATACATACAATGAGATTATCAGACCAACCTGGACACACGTGTCTCCAGGAAGTGGAGCTTCACTCAGAACCTCCACGTTCTCAAGGCAAAGAGCTGAACCGGCGTCAGGCCGGCCTTCTGGGGTCCACATCTGACAAGCTTCACTCTCTGGAGCAGCACCAGGTTCCTCAGACCAATAACAGCATCCAGCCTGGTCTCTCGTCCCTTTCTTCACGGCCACACTTCCTGGGACAGCAGGGCAGGTTCCGGCCTCAGGGCCTCTGCTCTTTCTCTGCCTTCATTACTGAGAAAAGGCCCCGGGTGTTGGGTCACCGTCGATGCTGCCTCCTCCAGCTGTCTGCTGGGAGGACCAATCTGCTTTTCCTCAGTTTTAGTTGTTTCTTCCAAAAGTCCAAAGTCCATCGATACACCACAGGACTGGCCTGGCTGCCAGGGAGTCTGATTGAACATTAATAATACATTATTATCATAATAATTTATTATTATTATTATAATTGTCACCATCATTAATAGTATTATTATCATCATCACTGTTATTATTTTTATATTGTTGTACTGACACACACGCACACAAAAAAAATCAACAAAAATGTATATATATATATACATACATATATACTGTATGTGTGTGTGTCTATGTATATGTGTAGATTATATATATATATATGTGTGTGTGTGTGTGTGTACAGATTTTGCACAGATTCGTACAGATATTACTACAGTAATATTTCGTGAATAGATGTCCTCAACACTTCCAGCACACACGCACGGTTGGGGACATTCCACGTTTCTCTGCCGCTGTGCAACACTGTCCTCTGTTGGTGGCTTTTGGTATATCACATACAGTCCAGCCTTATAGCGACCAAGCGCGTGGGCGTGCGCGAGAGAACATTTCACTGCAGATGTCCGGTAGGGTCCATATCAGTTCCCATACAGGTCGCAGTACCCACTCAGGACTCAGCTCGACCTTCATCATTAGAGGTCAAAGGTCATCCCGTTCTCCCATCACTGTGGAACTGTTCTTCAGCAGCAGGAAGGAGTCGCCTTTATATTATGGGGTTGATGATGCTTCTGTTGTCTACGACTCTTTTGACTGACTCCAAGGACAGCGCTTCTCCTCCCCCCCCCCACACACACAGGCTGTTCATTAAGCTCTGATGGGTGTGTGTGTGTGTGTGTGTGTGTGTGTGAAAGAGAGAGAGAGAGACGCTGGGGTCATGTGACTGTGCTATTCCACATGTGTCTATGAGAGGGTTTATTTCCACCGCTTCTCCCTGCTGTCTGGCTTATCCTCATCCACACTGAGGGAACCACACCGACGCATTGCCAGCTTGAGCAACAGTAATGTGTCTGGCTCAAGCATTTGTGGTTGTGTCGGGCAGACATGGAGGTGCTAAACGTGCGTCTTAAAGTCACCAGTTATCTGCAGCGTCTCTTGGCAAAGTGGAGGAGAAGCCACGAGTGTTTATTCGCCCTAATGAGCATATGACCTTGTGCACAGGTCAAGGTCAAAGTGAGTGATTGGAGCTTCAGTAGCCGGTGTGACAGCAAGCAACATGAGAGATGAAGGCTAGAGGGGCCCACCTATAGCCAGCAACATGGTGGGAGTGGTGGGCTACTATGTGTGGCTGCGCAACTGGCCATTATTACCATGTCTTTTTTATCTTGAGCCACTTTTCCCCCTCTAGGGTCACAGGGACGGTACCAGCATGGCAAAGGCAGGTCTACCCCTGGATGGGTCACTAGGTCATTGCAGGGTCCAATGTGAGGTACCTTGCTCAAGGGTACCTGAGCATTGCTATGAAGGTTCTCCAACACTCCCCCTCCACTACTAGAACACCTGCCATGTTTTTGTCACCACACCACACCAGGGCCTGAACCGAGAACCCTTCACTTCTTGGCCCAGTCCCCCAACAAAGTGACCTACTACATCTTGCTGATGCCTTGAAGGTTCAACACTGTAAAAAGTGTGTTGATACAGAAAATGTAACCTGGTGGAGGAGCGCAGGGAGAGACAGAGAGGGGGACGGAGGGGGAAAACATGTTTTGAGCCCAAATAAGGGCTTTGTCGGTCTGGGGAGGAGAGGAGAGGAGAGGAGAGGAGAGGAGAGGAGAGGAGAGGAGGAGAGGACCCCGGCAGCCTTGGCCTATAGCAGCATAACTAATATGTTAACCTAATGATTAGACGACCCCCTAAGTATGATAGTTTGTCTGTCTATGATAGTAACTGGAACTGCAGAATTAGTAACAATAAGCTTTTTTAAAGAGGTAGGTTTTAAGTCTGATCTTAAAAGTAGCGATGGAGTCAGCCTCCCATACCTGGACAGGGAGCTGGTCCATAGCAGGGGGGCCTGGTAGCTAAATGCTCGACCCCCCATTCTACACCTAGAAACTCTGGGAACCACAAGTAGACCAGCATTCTGAGAGCTGAGCGGTCTATTGGGCTGATAAGGTATCACTAGCTCCTCCAGGTAGGATGGAGCTAGGCCTCTGAGGACCTTGTAGGTCAAAAGAAGGGTTTTAAAAATTATTCTAAATTTAACGGGCAGCCAATGAAGAGACGCCAATACAGGAGTTATGTGATCTCTTTTGTCAATACCTGTCAGAACTCTGGCTGCAGCATTTTGGATCAGATGGAGGCTTCTTAAAGAGTTGTTTGGACACCCTGATAATAAAGAATTACAATAGTCCAGCCTGGAAGTAACAAATGCTTTATAATAACTTTTATAATATAACTTTTATAATATTTTTATAATACCTTTTGAGCATCATGCCACGTCAGTAGCTTCCTGATCTTTGTGATGTTCCTCAGATGAAAAAAGGCACTTCTAGAGACAGTTTTAATGTGTGAGTTGAAGGAGAAATTTGATCAAAAGTTACTCCAAGATTCCTCACAGAGAGACTAGATGTTAATGAGATACCATCAAGAGGGATCATGTGATCTAATCTAATCCCAATCACATGTTCCAGTCTATGTAACAGGATGCTGTGATCAACTGTATCAAAAGCAGCACCGAGGTCCAGCAGAACCAGCATAGAGACCAGTCCATGATCTGAAGCTATGAGAAGATAATTAGTAACTTTAATAAGTGCTGTTTCTGTACTGTGATGAGCTCTAAAGCTGAAACATCTCAAACAGGCTGTTTCTCTGCAGGTGCTCCAGTAACTGAGTCACCACCACCTTCTCAAGAATTTTAGGGATAAAAGGAAGGTTGGATATCGGCCTATAGTTTACTAACACATCCAGATCCAGTGATGGCTTTTAAAGCAACGGCTTAATCACTGCCACCTTGAAGGACCGGGGTACATAACCTGTCACTAAAGAACAATTGATCTGGTCCAGGATAGAACTGCCCATCACTGGTGAAACATCCTTCAACAGGTGTGTTGGGATGGGATCTAAAAGACACGTGGTGGTCTTGGATTTCTGAATTAGCGATGACGCCTCAGAAAAATATATAGGGCTGAAGGAGCTTAAGGGCTCGTTGGAGACCCTGTATGTTCCCACAGTCGCACATCTGGTGATGGTCCAGTTGTTGGGATGGCCTGGTCAGCTTTTTCTCCGATGGCTAGAACTTTATCAGTGAAGAAGCTCATGATACGTGGATCTAAAACACTGTGAATTTGGCCACAGTGCTGAAAAGAAACCTGGGGTTGTTCTCATTTTCCTCAATTAAAGAAGAAAAATAAGCTGTTCTACCCTTACAGAGGGCCTTTTTGTAAACTAATACACGTCTTTCCAGGCTACATGATAGCTGTCTATTTTACAAGAATGCCACTTCCTTTCTAGTCTGCGCGCTTTCTGCTTGAGGGTTCTGATATGTGAATTATACCAGGGGGCACACCTCCTCTGATTTACCGTTTTCTTTTTCAACCTCAGTGAGGTTGCCAGAAGATGTTACTTTCCCACTTTGAGTGTGGACCACCTCATTTTAAGCACACACTGCATTGATAACCTTGAGGTCACAAGGTTTCTGTTTTTAGTCTGGAGGAAACTCACAGCCTACTGGTAAAGAGCTGTTGAGAATAGGAGTCCAGACAGAGAGACTGGATACTCCCTGGCCTGAGAAGAGTCCAGCACCTCTTGGCTCTCCTCGTTTCCTCCCATCTTACAGTTATTCTTCTTCTCAGACATTTGGCTTGACAAGCTCGCTACTTGGCAAGAGCTCATTGTGACACAAGTGATCACGTCTACAACACTCACACACACGTGCTGTCTGACCACCTGCACGACTAAAGCTAATGTGGCCAAAGTCCCCCCTACCACCGACAGTACACAAAGGTGACAGGTCCATTTGATTCTAGGTCAGGCCTGAGAGGACTGAGGAGGATGGAGCGAGACAGTTCCGCCGCCTCTTAACCACGCACAGGTCAGTACCCCACCGTGCTGCTACTGTGTGTTTGAGGAGATCTGGACTGATTGGTGTGATCTTGTCATCCTTTGGTCCAACACTCTCCTGACAGGCGGAGGCTCAGGAGAACAGAGATGACTTAACGGGAGCTGGGTGTTTGCCGATGATGGGGTGCCAGATTAATAAACTCTGAGTCTCTGTCTGTTCCTCTCTTCCTCACCTTTATCCACTTGCCTCTGTCCTTTTTACTGTCAACCCAACTGTCTGGGCAGAGAAACGTCTTAAAAAAGACGGTATGGTTACAAATTTCATCGGTCCCCAAGGCCAAAGACGACCAATGCAGGCCACTCTCCTATACATGCAGGATTTCATTTCATGCATTTTTCAGAAGGGTTCAGAATGATTGAAGGTCATGAAAGTGACCTGCTGCAGGTGTGCAGGTGAACATCTGGAAGGAGAACATCAAGAGACAGCTCCCCTGACTCTTTATTAATCCTATAGGCACTCCCATGAAAGCCATCCGGACATGTCAGCCATCAACAGCTCGTGGCTCAAAAGAGAATATCTGACCATGAAAAACCACTTTGACCCAATTTTGGGGTTTGAGTTGGTCAATTCCTTTAGAATGACAACCAATGAAGAAGGTTCCTGAGGACAGGCTGGTTTTTATTCACACAAAGAACTACGAAAACAAAGACTCATAGACTTCCACTTGATCTTTGCAATGATTAAGCAGTGTTGATATTGTGATTTCAGTCTGTGGTTTCAAAGCCCCCCCCCCCCAGGTGTCCGAACTTACCTCCAGTCCCTCACAGGGTTGTGTGTATGGCTCTCTAGTGGGAAGCAACAGTCATCTTTCGCTCAACCCTTCCTCCCTTTTGGTGATATCAGCACGGAAGTCATTCAAGGTACATTCAGTAAAAATACTCTTAATGAAGCGCAAAATCAGAACTAACCCAAAGTTCTGGTAAAACCGGTTTGTACACGAAAGGGAACTGAATAATGTCAATCCCAGTTAGACCACTGGGCTGTTCCTGTGTGAATAAAGCACCAAAATGCAATAGAGAAGATGATTGTCAATACAAATCATGTTGGGGAGCAAAAGGCATGAAAGCCACCAACAGCTTCAGGAGCTCGGGACCACCCAACCCTTGGGGCAGCTTTTAAAACACACTCGTGTCAAATCTCGTCCCAAATCTCAGGCCGCCATGAAGCAGCAGAATGAGTTCTCTAGCTCTAGATTCATCTCGGCTTCTATCTATAACACAAATAAATAGTATGGCTCGGCCAGCGGTGTCGGGGGGGGGGGGGGACTCCTCCGCTATTCTCTTTGGGTTCGTGTTAAATTGCACCAGCACTGACACGAGTCACTTCCCTCTGGCCATTCTTGGAGTTTGTGCCCAGCGGGTCCAAAGCCGCCGAGTTGACATTTGTCTCCTCCGACGGGTCTCGAGGCTCCGGCTTCAGTGCCAGTCTGTTGGCCCCTGGATCCATTTCAAACGCCGCATTTTCGACACGGGCACCGGTCTCCTCAAACTGGATTTCTTGGCCTTCCTGAATCTCCCCCAGCTTGTGTAGGATAATGGGAAGCTTTGCATCGGTGTTCTCCAGCAAAGCGATGCTGCTCTCGTGATAGTCGGGCAGGGGGGCCCCCTCCTCCAGCTGCTTCTGAAAGTGCACACGCTTGGCCCGGCCACTGGCCAGGGCCTTCTCTAGGATCCACTTCTCAGCCAGGCGCAGCTGGATTGCCATGCGTGAATGGGGCGAGAGCTCGCTTTTCTCAAGCGTGGAGGAGTCCTCCTACAAAAGATCAAAGCAGAGGTTAAAAAACAAACATCTTTGAGAACAGAACCGAGACCGGTAACCATCAAGGCGAGGTCCATTCGAGCAAGGTCACCTCCGATGTGGTCTTGTAGGCCTTGAGCAGCAGAGCCACTCGGGTCTCCAGGAAAGTCCACAACTTGATCTCATTGTCCCAGCTGACGGGGAACTCCATACTGCCCAGTGTAACGATCTTATTGATGGCATGACCTCCCAGCAGGTAGTCCCTCAGTTCCTCTGCAAATGCAGGTGACATTAGCTTCCCTTAAACAGCTTGTCATCACCACCATCCATCAGAGCTATGGTATAGATCTGGCTGAGCTCTACCCCGCGATACGGTACTGACACAAGAAGAGACGGACGGACGGACATTCTCAGAGACATTACAACATCCTCATTGGTGACGCAACATGCTGATAAAGACATATCAGCGCGCAGTTAAGGGACTAAACCAAATAAGGTGAGATAAGAAGTGTCCCAGGATGCCAGGCCAGTCTCAAGGGAAGAGTTTAGGTCTGGGAACCCACCTAAATGAGGGGGGCTCAGACTGCGAGCTTTCTCCCGCCGTCCTGGAACTACCAGAATGAACAACCAAACTCTGCTTCGTTGAGACAGACGGGCCCTGATTCATGGCTTTCGGACCTGAATTGGAAAGCCAGTGCTACCAGTTTGACCTGCCAGTTAGAAGATGAGCATTCTGACCCAGTTGAAAGGTGGGACAGAGAAGACTGATCGACTCTGAGGTAGAGAGTTGCTATTATGGAGGCGGCTCTGGGTGCGGAGGAGCTCGACCTTGCTACAAACGCAGGATGAGTCCAGGACCCAGTCAGCAGGAGCTTCTCAAACTCTTCAATTCTGGGTGCTTCAGAGCAGAGAGCAAACTTTCTCCAGTCATATTTCCAGACTTGAGAACCGTAGACCTTGGAGGTCTGCTCAATAGAACCAACAATCACTTTCTAGAACGTTTGCCAAAGCCCAGTTACTCAAACAGGCTACGTAAAAAGGTCAGTCCAGCGTCGGTCGGGGCTCTTCTTACCCTCCTTCATGCAGAAGACCCGGAGGAAGGCCAGGAGCTGGGCCGAAATGGGCTGCTCATTGCAGTAAAGGGCAAAAAATGGGAAGATCTGAAAACAGAGACCACAGTTCAGCAACGAGAGGGCAGATTGCACGTTCTTCCTCACGATTTAAGCTGACAGGAAACCAGCGACAAATGCAGGAGTGAGGAGATCAACGCTAGTGGAGCTGTGCCAGAAGCTGTTTAGCTATGGTGGGGAGGTGCACATACACTGGGATCCCTGCTCGTGCCAGCACTTCGGCTTTCATGGCGTACAGACGCTCACTCTTGCTGATTCCCAGCTTGATTTTCACTTGGTCGTGGGCATTCTCCTGTAGAAGAAGCCGTTGTGGATCACAAATTCTGCATTTGATCTTGTGCCGTAGAAAAATGTAGATCTACAGGGAGAGTACATCACCAAGGTCAACGCCCATGACATCAGCAAGCTGATCAACACTCGGTGGGTAACAACAGCAGCCAGAGCTGCTGCTAGGAGACAAGGGACAACAGAGAAAAGGACAGAGCAGAAGAAAGATGTCTGGACCTAGAGCTGCTCTCAATATCACCAGATAACCATGACAACTAGCCATCTATGTCTGATCTTCAGCTCTGAGGCTGCGGTGAGGAACGGAAGGGCAGACCTGCTGCTGTTCTCTGTTGTCCCCTTCCAGGGTGGACAGAGGGGACAGAGCTCCTGCTGGCTGGCTTTACCTGTTCATTCTTCTTGTAGTCTTGCAGCGCTACACACTCGCAGCGATCATCTTCCAGGTTGTAGCCAGTGGTGATCTGCAGCAACAATGTGTGTTCTTCAAAAAAAAAAAATCGCATCCGTCTCATGCAAATATTCAGACATGTGATAGAAAACATGGTGGAAATGACATCACAGCCGCCAAAGTGATCTAAACCATCAAATGACAAATACGTCTGAACGGTGACATATTTAACCTAAAGTCAAGAGCAAAGAGGAGGGGCTTAATGAGGGTCAAAGGTGGGGGGTGCAGATATATTCGTCATCTATCACAGGAGGCACATCTCAGTTCTCCTGCGTTAACTATGGCTTTGGAGCAGAGAAGATTGAAGGACTTCCTGTTGACTAGGAAGTGGCTGTCCTGTTTGGTCAGCAGGTGGAGGGATGATGGTCAGGAGGATCACCTTTCCCTCAGCCAACAGAACCTGGAACTCACGTGGGACTCATTCACCATCACCCTGGTCTCCTCCCTTCACCTGCTGAGCTGGTGCTGGGGTTTGTCACACACACCCTCATCTTAGTTTGGTCTGCACAGGTGTTTCATTACAACATGAGAAAAGGCTCTTTCGGTTTTTTAGTGTGGGGGGACGAGATGAGACAAGATGCATCCTTACCAGTCCATTTCTGTGATTACACATGTCCCACAGGGGGATTAAGGCCAGAGTCACCTGTCTGCCATCCTCAGTAGGGATCTGGTTTTGCCGGGTCATCACAGAAGACACCGCCCACCTATTGGACACCACAGTTAGAAGGGAGAGGACATTGAAAACTCTACAAGGGGTTTAAAGTCGTCAATGTGGTGATTTGTGCCGTTTAATCTTATAAAGGGGCAGGATGGGATGATAATTCAACATCCTTCCAGGTGACATTTAGAACACAACTGGGGACGGGAGCTGGGGACGACAGGAGCTGAGGACAGAAGCTGAGGACAGAAGCTGGGCAATACACAGACTGAGCTGCATGTGCATCAAGCTGTTCTTTGGGGACGTTGATACCGTAGGATGGTCCCACAGGTCAGATACACAAACAACATAAATTTTCAAAATAAAGATTAAAATAAAAATAAAGAACGGTCAGAAAAGTGGTCCCGTCTTCTTCACCGTCTTGGGGGGACGGGGAGGGCCGCGGAAAACTCTGCTCTCTTGAGAATCTTTCAAAGTTCCAGCGTCAGCACATGTAGAGGGTGCAGGAGCTGCATTGGCTGCTGCATCCTCCATTCAGGTTCAGCATCATCCTTCTGAAAGCCCAAAGAGGACAGTGTCTCATTCTGTCTGTCCCGCTCACCTGTAGTCATCAAATGTAAAGCTGTCCTTGAGTGGCAGCTTGCTGGACGCAGGATGAGTCTGGGGAGAAGAAGAGTTCACCATGAGGTTAAACACACCCGTCTGATCACTGAACCACGTTTAGAGCCAAGACTAAACGAGGCCAAGGCCTTGTCTCATGCCGTGTCCACCAGTGTGTCCTCTGCTGTGCAGAACCTGTAACAGTACCAGCTTGGGCCACCAGGGGGCCCCGGCTTTTAAACCAGGACCTTTTCTCCTCATTTAACCTTGTGTTACAGTTGTTTGCTTAAAGTCAAAGGGGGACGTCCTCTGAGGCTGTCTGGGTACCACATGAACTGGCTCGCTGGCAGAACAGCAAAGTCACTCACCTGTATCAGTTTGTAAAAGTAGGGCGTATTGCCGAGCAGTGTTTCTGTACTGGCTCAGAACATCCTGGACTGCCTGCGTGCCCTGCAGCAGCTGCACCTCGTCCTGCTCGTAGAAGAGAGGCGTATCATACTCCTGAGGAAGGGTGCGAATATATGGCAGCCAGAACGATGCAGGGTTGGCCCGCTCACACAGCAGGTGCAGGCCAGAGTCACATTGTCCATAGCCTGGAGGATTCTGTCCTGGTTGTACAAAGGACCTGAGGTGCGGAGATTACACCAACATTTGTGCTAGCCTACAGAAATAGTGGACATATGGAGGTCCCGGGTCTCTGGACAGGCGAGGTACCGCTCAGCTGTTCACCCCAGAGAACCATTCCACCTCACAAACTAGCTCCTTACCCAGCACAGACTTTTTAGCCGATTCCCACTGTCATGAGCATCTTCCTGGGAATCCACAGGAACAATTCCTCTGCTGCACAGACACAGACAGCAAACAAACAGGTGAACCAACCACTGTGTGTATGTATGTATGTGTGAGTGTGTGTGTGTGCGTGTGGGCTGGTAAGTCAGCCCTGGGTGCACCGCTCTGAGCCTCGCAGAACTGGAACTCACCTTGATGTCTCGCGGGCTCTCAGACCGTATCCCTCTGCTCCAAAGTTGGTCACTGCGAACCCTTCGCAGGATGCACCGTGATCCGAGCCCAGGACATCAGGTGTGGGAAGTGGTCGTCCTCTGCGGCCCTCAAACTCCACCGACATGCCTGAGCACCAGGGAGTCTGATTTTCATTATTTGATCGATTGATGCTTTGGACAGAAGCCAAACTAAAACACAGAAAGAGGACCATGGTGCGAAACAATGGCTCTTACCTCTCTGTTTCTTCCGGATCTTCTCCACCAAGCCTCTGATCTGAAGGTACTCCTCCCACTCTTTTCCAGCAGTCGGGCCCGCCACTGCTGCACTCTAGAGTGATATATTTAGGACAGCCCCCAGTCATTTTTAGACATAAATTAAATTGAGTCTGCTGATGTTTTCATTCTTGCTTTAAACTTTTGCAGCTATTCCCCTCTATGTTCACCAGACAGCAGCACGGCAGGGTGTCAACAGACAGACAGACACACAAGGAAGGACCTATATCGTACTCTGCGGAGTTCAGAGACCAGGATCATCATTTCCTTTGAGGACACTGAAGTGGTGGCTGCGGAACCCGACTTCTGAATCTTCACTCGACTTTTCTTTCCCATGGTGGACACCTTTCCTGACAAGAGACCCGGTTTCACTGTTAGCACATGCTGCCACCGACTCATCACATTTCCTCTAAGTCCAACAAAGACATATCTGGTCCATGTGTCCCACTGCCTGGACGGACGGCTCGGTTTAGTCACGCGTTTGTTAAGGAGCCTTTCAGAACATTTGGTTCCTGACAGGACGAGGCCAACAACCGCATGTCAGGGGCAACACCAAACTCCAGACGGACTCTTAAATACTCGGGGTTATTTGCAGCCTGTCCCACGAGGCCACTAGCTAGCTCACTACCGGAGAGGAATCCACACCCACGCTGCCATTTAAGCTTCTGGAGCAGGACAGGGTGCCATTCATTCATGTGCTAAGGCAAAAGTAATTAAAATTTAAACCGACACGCTGTTTGCATCCATGTAGCCAACGAATAACAGCGTTTAACAAGAACGTTAACTGCTAACTCAACTTAATCTGTGTGGTTACCGAGCCATAAGGACAAGATATAGCAACATCTTAGTCCCAAGCACAGTCAGCACGAACACAGCTCCAATTTACCTTATCAACGATATCACAAGTGGTGACGATAACAGCTAGTTTTAAACGAGAGGGTGGAAACAGCGGTCGATGTTGTAGATCAGATAGTAGCAATCTTCTTCTTCTGCTCCTCCTCCTTCTTTGAATCAATGGCCGCGTCGCAGCCGGGCTGTTAGAGTGCATATCGCCCCCCTGTCGCACAGGAGGATGGAACTTCATGACGTGCTCCGGGTTGTTATCCAAAAGAGCGCAGAGCCGCAGATCATTGTCTTATTGGTTATTTTTTTCTCCCTGCCAGACTCCACAGTTCCTGCAGTTCATATACTTTACCTTTTAATTTTGTATTCCTCTCTGTTTCATATTTACTACATTCCATAATTACATTTTCTACACTTTTAGTAAGCAACACTGATCACGTGCGTCCATCACTCTTGCTGAGTCCTCAACCGTCTTTCCAATCAATGACGTGGTATCACCTTTTCAAATTTTGTAATATATCGTGATTGTGTTATTGAGCTGTTGTTTTATCTCATGTGTTTTCTCATTTTCTACGGGCCCTTGTATGAGCTGGTATGCTACAAAACTCTACATCAGTTTCTAGTTGTTGTATCCTCATCTGGATCATTAATATATTTCAATCAGCAGTAGTTTTCCCTCCTAGAATCCATGTAATTCTATGCCTGGATTGATTTTCTGCTGCCCCTCTTAGATCCAAATGGAATTTGAGAGATTCCGCATTTTGTTACCTTTTGTCTCAACCTGGTTGTGGTGGTGCCACATCGCCATGTGATAATGCTACCTACCTGAATTTCATCCATTTTTCTTTAAAAAGTGACATTTTAAAGCCCCCGCCTGTGCCCGACTCTCAATTTTGGACAGTCTCTTGCATCCCGAGTTATATTTTCTCCTCTTTTCCATAGAGCTATCTTGTGGAAGACCATGAACAACACCATTACCAATGTTACGGGTTTCTGACAACAGCATGTCAAACTGTAACACAAAAGTCCTGGGAAAATAAAATGGTGCTGTCCCAGGTGGCAGCCAGTAGTAGCCAAATTGTTTTTTTTTTAAATTTTCGTAGTGTTTGCTATACTTGTTTACATTCTTTGCTATTTGGTATTTACTTTCTTTCTTTTCCTTTTACAAATGGAGTATTCAAACACCATGTTCTGGAGGCTGGAATACTTTTTTTCTCTGTTTTGCGGTGCTTGGGTTATTCGCGGCCCCCATCAGCTGTGCCGAGAAGCGGACCGGTATTGTTTACACACGAGACCAGCCGATGAGACTCTCCTCCAGCTTCTTCTATAGGCGTCCTTGCTCTCCTTCAGACTGTGTTTCAGTTCCTTCTGTACTCTTCTGTATGAACACGGCAATTCCCCCTCCTTTCTTCTTACCGGCCCCGGCCGCGGTGTGGTGTCTCGGTCCGCTCATACAGTGCTGAAAACCAGCGATCGTCACATTAGGAGAGTACAGAAGGAACTGAAACGCAGTCTGGAGGAGAGCAAGGACGCCTATAGGAAGAAGCTGGAGGAGAGACTGGAGAGGAACCAGACCAGGGATGTTTGGAGTGGGATGAGGACAACCACTGGCTTCCAGAAGAAAGGAATACACTCAGCCGATGGGAACATGGACCAAGCTAATGGGTTGAACCAGTTTTTCAACAGGTTTGATTCTAGCTCCCCCTCCCCAAGCGGTCCCAATATTCCTCTGGAAAACAATGGGTCCCCTTCACACCTCCCAGAGCCCCTAACACCTCTGCCAACTTCTTTCCCCTCGCCCCTGCTGACACCCCACATCGATTCCAACATGTCACCCATACCCCCGACAGGACTATCCTTCATGTCTAGCCAGGTGAGGAGAGAGCTGGAGAGGCTCAACCAGAGAAAAGGTTGCCGGACCGGACGGCATCAGCCCATGAGTGCTGAAGAACTGCTCCAGGCAGCTGTGTGGAATACTGCAGCACCTGTTCAACCAGAGCCTTCAGCTTCAGAGGATCCCAGTGCTTTGGAAGACATCCTGCCTGGTCCCGGTGCCGAAGAAGACCCATCCTGTGGCACTGAGTGATTACAAGCCAATAGCACTGACCTCCCACATTATGAAGGTCATGGAGCGGCTGGTGCTAACACACCTCAGACCTCTGGTGAGCCCCTTTCAAGACCCTCTGCAGTTGCCTATCAACCCAAGGTGGGGGTTGATGACGCAGTGATATACTTGCTACAGAGGGCTTACTCCTCCTTGGACAGACTAAACACCACAGTGCGGGTCATGTTCTTTGACTTCTCTTCTGCCTTAAACACCATCCAGCCAAGACTGCTGAGGACTAAGTTGGAGAACATGCAGATGAATGCTCCCCTTGTTTCTTGGATCGAGGACTACCTGACAGGTCGACCACAGTTTGTGAGACTGCGGAGCTGTGTGTCTGACCCCCCGATGAGCAACACAGGGGCTCCCCAAAGAAATGTGCTGTCCCCCCTTTCTGTTCACTACCTACACAGCTGACTTCCAGTACCACTCTGAGACATGTCACCTCCAGAAGTACTCGGATGACACAGTCATAGTCGGATGTGTGGAGAATGGACAAGAGGGTGAATACAGGGACCTTGTGGAGAGTTTTGTTAGGTGGAGCAGGGAGAAACTTCTGCAGCTCAACATGACCAAGACGAAGGAGATGGTGGTGGATTTCAGTAAAAGCAAGCCCCCACCTTCCCCAGTCTGCATTAGTGGGAAAGATGTGGAAATAGTCCCATCTTACAGGTTCCTGGGTGTTCAGCTTGACAATAAACTGGAGTGGTCCACAAACACCGATGCTGTCTACAAGAAGGCCATGAGCAGACTCTATTTCCTCAGGAGAATCAGGTCCTTCAGTGTTTGCAGCAGGATGCTCCACATGTTCTAACAGTCTGTCATGGCTAGCACCACCTTCTTTGCTGTGGTGTGCTGGGGTGCAGGCATTAAAGCAAAGGATGCCAACAGACTTAACAAACTCATTAAAAAGGCAGGATCTGTTGTTGGCTCTAAACTTGCAAACTTGGACAAGGTGATGAAGGACAGGATGGTGTTGAAATTGCGGACAATCATGGACAATCCCTCCCACCCCCCTCCCACCCCCTCCATAACACAGTGGACAAACTGAGAAGCAGTTTCAGAAACAGACTCCTGCAGCCTCGCTGCCTGGATGGATTCCATCCTTCATGGATTGGACTTGCCCATCAGAGGAGGTCAAATCCATTCCTCGAGGGTTGAATTCAAGCCGGGATTTACATCCTACCAGGCAGAAGATGCTTTCACCAAGGTAAATGAAACCCCAGGTGAAAGTGTTTACCTGTAGTACAGAAAGTCTGGCTTGGATACGGCCCTCGATGCCCACCCCTGCTCTAGATGGTATCTCATTAACATCTAGTCTCTCTGTAAGGAATCTAGGAGTAATTTTTGATCAAAATCTCTCCTTCATCTCACACATTAAAATAGTCTCTAGATGTGCCTTTTTTCACCTGAGAAACATCACAAAGATCAGGAAGCTACTAACGCAGCATGATGCTGAAAAGTTAGTCCATGCATTTGTTACTTCCTATTATAATTATTATAATTCTATTGTAATTCATTATGATCAGGGTGTCCAAACACCTCTTTAAGAAGCCACCAGGTGATCCAAAATGCTGCAGCCAAAGTTCTGACAGGTATTGTCAAAAGAGATCACATTACTCCTGTAATGGCGTCTCTTCATTGGCTGCCTGTCAAATTTAGAATCACTTTTAAAATCCTTCTTCTGACCTATAAGGTTCTCAGAGACCTACAGTAGCTCAGAGACCGAGCTAGTGACACCTTATCATCCAAATAGACCGCTTCGCTCTCAGAATGCTGGTCTACTTGTGGTCCCCAGAGTCTCTAGGAGTAGAATGGGGGGCCGAGCATTTAGCTACCAGGCCCCCCTGCTATGGAACCAGCTCCCTGTCCAGGTACGGGAGGCTGACTCCATCGCTACTTTTAAGATCAAACTTAAAACCTACCTCTTTGAAAAAGCTTATTGTTGTTAATTCTGTAGTTCCAGTTACTATCATAGATAGACAAATTATCATACTTAGGGGGTCATCTAATCGTTAAGTCACATTTTAGCTATGCTGTTATAGGCCAAGGCTGCCGGGGTCCAGAAACATGATCACCTGACAGGCCTCTGTCACCCCACTGGGAAATGGTCTCCTCTCCTCTCCTCTCCTCTCCTCTCCTCTCCTCTCCTCTCCTCTCCTCTCCTCTCCTCTCCTCTCCTCCTCCTCATGAAGTAGAGTAGTAGTTCTTGTGTAGTTTTTCTGCTTCCCCCTCTCCCCTTCTGTATTCATCTACACTTATCGCCACCTTCAGTATGCAACTCTGAAGGTGGCGATACCTGTAGATGAATACAGAAGGGGGGGCAGAAAAACTACACAAGTAGACTACTGATGCTATTTCTTGTGAAGTTTTTCTGCTTCTCCCCCCGCCCTTCTGTATTTACCTACAGGTATCGCCGCCTTCAGAGCTGCATACTGACCTCCGACCCCGCTGACCCACTCAACCTGACCCTACTGGCAGCCTACTTTACTAAATATAATGTATTTCTGTATGTACTCTGTGGACTATGTGTGCCTATTCTCTCCTCTACCTCTGCTCTCGTCTCGTCTCGTCTCGTCTCGTCTCGTCTCGTCTCGTCTCGTCTCGTCTCGTCTCGTCTCGTCTCGTCTCCTCTCCTCTACTCTACTCTACTCTACTCTCCTACCAATTCTCTCCTCTACCTGTCCTCCCCCCTTCTCCCCTCTCTCTGTCTAGCCAACCATCAGCAGGAGCATCCCCCTACATGAGCCTGGTCCTGCTCAAGGTTTCTTCCTGTTAAAGGGGAGTTTTTCCTTGCCACTGTTGCTTGTTTGGGGTTAGGCCCTGGTATTCTGTAAAGCTCCTAGAAACAATTGTGATTGTAAAAGACGCTATATAAATAAAGATTGATTGATTGATTGATTGATTGATTGAAGATGGACAGATCAAGAATGAGTCCATCATTGTGACAGTATGTGTAAAATGTGTCTGAGACTAAGATAGTTTAGACTTTCCAGAGGAAGGACAGTGGATTTATTGCTAGAAGGATGCAGTGGGTAGAGCTATCAAGCAGGAGGTCTAGACCAGGGTGCCCAACACGTTGATCGTAATCTACCAGTCGATCTCAGCCTATCATCCATTTAGTCACTTGACTGATCTACAGGGCAGCCAGTCAGATGACATGTGAATTTTCTTTAACACTTGGGTCACTGTGCATGTGCAAACAACGGCTCTAGGTGCAGCAAAGCTAACAAGCTATTCAGCTATTCAGCTTGTTAGCGTTAATTCGTTTTTTTCATCTCTTAAACTTAAAAAAGGGTATTAAAATGAGTGGGGAAGAATAAATCTTTGATACAGAATGGGAGCAGGACTTTTTTTTTCCCACAATGATGTTTTCAAAGTGCGTTTGCCTCATCTGCCAATCTCCTGTGGAAAACGAGCTGAGAAAGAGAAAAGGGAAGGAACTAAAGTCCCAGTTGTTGGGACATTCCAGACTACATGTTGTGATCCAGGATTCCCAGTTGTGTTTGCAGGGGGCGTGGTGGAGCCATGCTCCGGCCACCTGTTGGCGCACCTGCAGGACATCAGTGATCAGCCGCCTATTTAAGGCCTAAGACTCCGGCCTATCAGTGTCGGAGGATTTCGTGTGACTGGTTGGATCCGGTAACTTTGTTGGTGGTTTTGAGATTTTTGTGGCTGCCCTTTTGGTGTTTGTATAATAAAACCATTTTTGGATTATTCATCACTGCGTCTTGCCTGCGTTCGGGTCCTAAACCACCACGAACCCTAACAGAATCCTCCGACCAGGATGGACCTGGCAGATCAAGACGCAGTGCGGCGCACACTGGAGGCTCAAGGGAGGTTGCTGGGACAGCACGACCAGCTCCTCACAGATATTTGGGCTTCGCTCCAGTCGCTCAACACGAGCGTAACGGATCTGCTCTCTTCGGGACCGGCTGAGCAGGTACCGTCTTCACCAGCCCCGGAGGCGCTGGAAGTCGTTAGGCAGCGAGTGGCTGCTTCACCACGGGAGCCCCACGTACCAATCCCGGAGCGATATTCTGGTGAGGCTGGCGTGTGTGCCAGTTTTTTGCTTCAGTGCTCCCTGGTTTTCGACCTCCAGCCTCTCACCTATCCTGGCGACAGGGCGAAGATCGCCTTCGTCGTGAATCTTCTCTCCGGGAGAGCGGTGCAATGGGCCACGGCAGTCCTGGAGAACCAGACACCCGCTTCTTCCAGTTTCCCGGAGTTCACTGCGGAATTAAAGCGGGTATTTGATCATCCGGTCCAGAGTGGAGAAGCGGCATCTCAGATCCTGTCCCTGCGCCAAGGTTCCAGCTCCGTCGCAGATTATTCCATCCGGTTCCGCATTCTCGCAGCCAGAAGCGGCTGGAACAACGCGGCCCTCCGGGGGGTGTTCACCCAAGGACTTGCGGAGGCACTCAAGGATGAGTTGGCCGCCCGGGAGGAGTCCGGGGACCTGGAGACGCTCATCAGCCTGGCGATCCGGCTGGACAATCGTCTGCGGGAGAGACACCGGCAGAGTAACAGGGGCTGGCCAGAGAGGAGTTTGGAGAGCGTGTCCGGGCGAAGTGGAGCTCCGGTTGAATCGTCAACTCTAGCCCGGTGGTTTGGACTCCGCCAGGAGAGCTAAGAGGGTGGGACGTTGCCCTCCTGCGGTGTGTCCAGGGGGCGCAATCCAGACGTCCACGGTTGGTGGTCCGCTCTGCCGCGGGAGTAGAGCCGCTGCAGTTTTCCTGGGGGCCACATCCTGGCAAGTGAAGAAGACGGTCCCAGCGGCCCAGCAATCGGTTCTGGATCAAGGTGGGATTCCGTCGAACCGGCTGTTTGTCCCAGAGGGCAAGGTGGCGGTGCCCTCGGTGCCGGCAGACGTACGCCGGTGGAGGAAAGAGCAGAGACGTGGTCGTGCTGAGGCCAATCGGCACCGGACTCCGGCCCTGTCCCATCAGCATGACCAGAGGGTCTGCCTTCCTACGAAGCACCTCCCGTTCCAGGGGGGGCCGGTCGTTGAATCAGACCTGGTCCCTCCGTCCGAGCCCCCGCCTCCCCCCCAGGTCGGGGATAGGTGGGCTGCCTACAGAGTCCGGCGCATTCTGGACGTCCGTCGACGGGGACGAGAGTTCCAGTTCCTCGTCGAATGGGAGGGTTACGGCCCGACGAGGCGATCGTGGGCCCCTCGCCTTTTCATCCTGGACAGCGACCTCTCCCGTGACTTCTACCGCCCCCCACCCGGAGAGACCTGGTAGGGCGCCAGGAGGCGCCCGTTGAGGGGGAGGTAATGTTGTGATCCAGGATTCCCAGTTGTGTTTGTCCTGCAGGGGGCGTGGTGGAGCCATGCTCCGGCCACCTGTTGGCGCACCTGCAGGACATCAGTGATCAGCCGCCTATTTAAGGCCTAAGACTCCGGCCTATCAGTGTCGGAGGATTTCGTGTGACTGGTTGGATCCGGTAACTTTGTTGGTGGTTTTGAGATTTTTGTGGCTGCCCTTTTGGTGTTTGTATAATAAAACCATTTTTGGATTATTCATCACTGCGTCTTGCCTGCGTTCGGGTCCTAAACCACCACGAACCCTAACACTACACATCCCTGGCTGACTCGATTCAGTGCAAGTCATCAGAGTGAACTCAGTAATGCTAAAAAAAATATGCATAGTTGCCAAAGGGGCAAGTTAGAGGATGGATTGATGAGGAGGCCAGAGGTGGAGCTCCTGGTGGGGTTGGTGCAGAGAAAACCACCTTCTTCACTGTGAAGGAGGCCAGCAATCATCCACATCAACATTTGATTTTTGCAGTCAGTATTTATAGCTACATTGTTTAGCATTGTGTCGTTGCCTATATATTTGGTGGTAGCGTAATTTGCCATGTCTTTTGGTTCCATCACAGTTGAGATGTTTGTGCATTCATGCTTTTATTTTGAAGTGAGGGATTATTTTATGCAGTTCCACTTTTCCTCCATGTTTATGCATGCATCACTCATACAGTAAAGTAGTAGATGTCGTCATGGCTACAGTTTGCCTCAGGTCACAATCCACCATTTCCTGCTTTGCTACGTGTCACAACAGTTTATTTTCTCCAATAGAACAGATGTTATTTTATCACAAATAGTTTAAAATGGTACAAGAGTGGCGGCGCAGTGAAATGCCAACGTTTGCATTGCAGTCGTGCACGTTTCCACACAACTAACATCAATCCAGCACGAACCCTTTTCTCGTGCAAATGCTAATAAATGCCGCGCTAGCGCCACGCCAGGATCCTTTTCACTGGTTCAGCTTCGACGCCGGTCTCTCCCGGCTGCTGTCAACCTCATGCCACCTCTGTTTTCGGCGGTTTATCTTGGACAGGTCCTTGTCAAACACTTCCCCAGAGCGGAGCGCCGACACCAAGTCATCAAAGTCGCCACCCTCCTCTTCTTCATTTGGCCTTCTCATCTTCTGTTCCCGCTCTCTCTTCATCTGCAGAGGAAGATGGAGACTATGGAAGAAGAGCTCCTCTGACACGGTCTGATCTTTAACATGCGAGGCATGTGGAAAACATTGCTCTAAACCTGTGCCTCCATCAGTGCTCGCTTCTCCTCTTCCTCCTTACGCCTCAGCATGTCATCATTGTCTTGTTTGGCATCTGCAAACGCTGTCAGGAAAGTGTCGAAGATCCCGAAGAACACGTCGGGCTGCAGGTTGGACTGGTCCTCTCCAAAGTGTCCCAGGGCTTTTCTGAACTTCAACACAACACACACCAGTTGCTTGAGTCCATCACATTCTTCCCAATGTAATTCTCATTCATCAGTAAAAGACTTCCAACCCTGCTGTTATAATGTCATGATACAAAAAGGTGGTTTAGGTGCACGAGTGAATGTTAAAGTAAGCATGATGCAAGTGTTTCTGTGTTTCTGTGGCACCCAGCAGAGAGCAGCAGCAGGACGACTGAGGAGTGCTGGGGTTGTGGGGAGCTGAGGGGCGGCTACGGTCATTACCACATCTTTGGCCTCGCTGAGGGATTCCTCGACATCTGAGAAGCTGAAGGAGGCCACCGTCAAGAACTGACTGGCCACTGAGACAAACTTGTCCTCGGGACCCTGAGGGGCCTGAGCCCTCTGGTAGAGCAGCTCCTGCCAAGACCAAGCACAGTCCACTCAATCACCTGAGGCTGTAGGTGCTTCAGAATCGTGGACAGGTGCTGAATTCGCTTACCGCCTCAACACACTTCAGGCCAGATTTCAGAGAGCCAATGTCTTTCTCCAACTCCGTCATGCTGGAAGCAACAAAAGGAAGGCAGAGTGTCAGCGGCGCCGTGCTCGCCACACCCAGGACCTGAACCCAGAAATGCACAAACACTTTCAGCCACTTACTTGACTTTTGCAGCTTCTGGGATGTTCTGCAGCTCCTGGCTGAAGGCCAGCACCGAGGGGAACTTCTCCTCCAGGACGGTGATGATGTAATGGAGCAGGGTGACGTTTCTGCAACCCAAAATAAGAGCATTTAAAACCCCAACACTGTTACGTGCGCATTACACAGGAAGTGAGACTGCCAGCAAAGCGTGCGTCCAGCCTAGCATTGTATCTAGCATGTGGAGGGTCTAAATGAGGCTAAAAGGGATTGCTGAGTCATTGCTTATGTGTGCTGGTGCTGTGCCAGAGGCTCTGGATGTTCTGTACTTGTCGATGCTGGACTTGGTGTCGGCGAGCTTGTTCAG
This sequence comes from Takifugu rubripes, assembly GCF_901000725.2. Taxonomy (NCBI): domain Eukaryota; kingdom Metazoa; phylum Chordata; class Actinopteri; order Tetraodontiformes; family Tetraodontidae; genus Takifugu; species Takifugu rubripes. The sequence continues at coordinate 540,751 of NC_042286.1, read as the reverse complement.
ACTGGACACTTTAAATCCAGAAGCATTTCCTCGTTGGCCTTTGTTCATGTAGTTGCCAAAGGCCAAGATGACCTCCAGGAGCTGCCTCAGGGCCCTGCTTTGGACCACCTCCTGGGATGCAAGACTCAGAGCTGAAAGCACATTTTTAAGCAGGACATGCACATTTGTTGCAACTCAAGATTTGAGGAGGGGAAATGAAGCAAGAAAGAAAATGGGATTCTTCTGCTCAACGTGAAAGTGAAACAGCCGTTTACGATGTCCAGAAATGTACCTTTAATTTTGGGCTTGGCCTCCGTCACTCTTTCAGCAAACTTCTTCTTGAAGTAGAGGGACTGTAATCTTTGTTGATAATGGTTGATGCTGCACACACACACGCACACGCACACGCGCACACACACACACACACACACACACACGTAGTTCAAAGCTAGGACGTGAAGATATTCCCTCTACATTAACGGATTCTTACACGGTTAGGGCTGCGTTTACCTGCTCATGTCATAAAGGAAGCGATCAGCTTTTGCCATACGATCCAGTTCATGTTTGTGTTCTTCTAATAGTTCAATATCACTTTTCTCTGGAACAAACTTTAGGAGCTACACAGACACACAGAGGACAACAAATTTGGAGTAATGCTTCTATGACTATATGTCCTCACATTAAATACTGGCCACCAGGACCTACAGCACAATCATTGGTATGAGGTCTGGTTCCTAAACCAGGTCAGCTGGCTCGCTCTGATATGACGGAGCAGCACCCAGACTCTGAGGTCCCTCAGGAGGTCAGCAATGACCCATGAAGGTCACGCTCACAACAGTGCTCTTAAGTCACCAAACTCACTTCCTGTCTATGGCTTTGAAAATGTGACAGGCCTTTTGAAAGAAGCTGAGCATCCTAGTTTTGTTCTGATGTTCTGCACTACTGTGGCAGGTGGACTGTGACAGCCTGCTGGAACCTCATGGACAGAGGAGAGAGTGCCACCTCCTGATATATCCTTGTGCTTATCGTCTTTTTGGAATAATGGTGTAAATGCTGCGGCTTCAAATGAAGGACGGAGAAGAGGCATCTAAAGAGAATCAACTGAAACAAAGTGTCAACCATGACTCGGCAAAAAAAAACAACTGATATTTTGCCATAAACTAAATCATAACGAGGGAAAAAAAAGCACAACAGTTGGCTTATATAGTACTGCTGCTTTTTTTTTTTTTTACTGTGTGTGTGTGTGTGTGTGTGTGTGTGTGTGTGTGTGTGTGTGTGTGTGTGTGTGTGTGTGTGTGTGTGCGCTACCTGCTCTAGCATGTCTTTAGGGAGGTCTTCCTGTTCATCCATGGACAAGATGGCATGACGGATGTCCTCATTTGTCATTTTAAGTCTAAAAAATACAATAATATAATAATTACATTTCTAATAGAATTAATACAATTTCAATAATAAGATAAATAAGCCACACACACCCCTACACACACACTAACCGTGAGAGTAGAATATTACAGTTCTGTGCTCGCCGGCCATCAATTACTGAAAGTTCTTTGACCTTCTTGGAAAAAGTGAAGTCATCTTCAGCGCTCCTCTGTAAAACCGTGTAAAATTTGTCAGGATTGCATCACAATTTTGTTATATCACTGTTGCTCATATTGTATCATGAGGAAAATACAAGGTTGAAAACCAGATTTTAATCCAGTTTCTATTTGAAAACTAGAGGAGCTCTTCTGAAAACTCTAGTTCTGCTAGAAACTGGAGGATAACTGCTGTGATTGAGTGATGTTACCTGAGGTTTCTGGTAGGCTGAGAAGGTCTTCTGAAAATCTTCCAGATCCAAGACTTTGAATACCTTCAGATCATCCACCTCTCTCCATATTGTGGCTGCGATCTGGTTCTGACACCAACAGAAAGGTCCCCAATTAAAACCCGTGATGACAGAATCGATGGCCAGAAGAGGGACGGCAGGAGCTTTAGTGAGTTCCCTGTCCAGGTACGGGAGGCTGACTCCATCGCTACTTTTAAGATTAGGCTTATAACCTACCTCTTTGAAAAAGCTTATTGTTACTAATTCTGTAGTTCCAGTTACTATTATAAACAGACAAATTATCATAAGTAGGGGGTCGTCTAATCATTAGGTTAACATTTTAGCTATGCTGTTATAGGCCAAGGCTGTCGGAGTCCAGAAACATGATCACCTGACAGGCCTCTGTCACCCCCCCACTGGGTCATGGTTTCCTCTCCTCTCCTCTCCTCTCCTCTCCTCTCTTCTCCTCTCCTCTCCTCTCCTCTCCTCTCCTCTCCTCTCCTCTCCTCTCCTCCTCCTCATCAAGCAGACTAGTTATGCTGATTCTTGTGTAGTTTTTCTGCTTCCCCCGCCCTTCTGTATTCATTTACAGGTATCGTCACCTTCGGAGCTGCATGAAAGTTGACCTCCGGCCCCGCTGACCCGCTGTATAAATAGTGTATTTTTGTATGTGTTTCTGTGCTCTGTGCCCATCCTCTCCTCTCCTCTCCTCTCCTCTCCCTCTACCCAGCCGGCCATCAGCAGGAGGGTCCCCCTACATGAGCCTGGTCCTGCTTCTTGTTAAAGGGGAGTTTTTCCTTGCCACTGTTGCTTGTCTGGGGTCAGGCCCTGAGATTCTGGAAAGTGCCTTGAAACATATTTTGATTGTAAAAGACGCTATATAAATAAAGATTGATTTGATTTTGATTTGAGTTGGGGGGGGGCTAAATGAGAGGTTGCCATGACAGCAGTAGAGGGATGTGGGGAATGGACAATATAAAACAGCTCAACCCAACAGCCACACTTAAAATTGTGTAGGAAATGAGTAGAAGGAGTAAAAGTGCACTATAATCAACCTTCTAGTGTGTGGGACTGTCTGTGATTATGTAAATCACAGATTTAACTTCATTCAGAGATGAAAGGTCACAACATCAGTAATTAGACTTTACTTCTGGAAGTTTGCTCCAGTTGAAGGACTTCAATGGGTTTGATGGTCGGGGAATATTCTTCCTCTTTGCTACTCCTACTGGAGCTCCTGGAGGTGGTGGTGGTGGTGGAGCAAAGGGGCACCTGGCAACTGGCGGGCCCCCTGGAGGTGGAGGCGGTGCAGGAGGAGCAGGAGGAGGAGGAGGAACAGTTGGGACTAATGCAGCGGATGTCAGAGGAGGTCCTCCTGGAACAGAGGACGTCTAATAAAAAAAGCATAGTCATTCAGATGATGCGGACTGATAAGAGAAGACAGTTGAGGAAAAACTCACAATTTGCTGGAGTTGAGCCGCCAGTTGTGCCAGATGTATTTTCGCCTGTTTGTGGTCATTACACTCTCTCTCCAGTCGCTCTTTCATCTTGTTCAACATGACCATCATGTCCTCCTTTTCCGTGTTCTTGGCCTCACATTCCCGCTCTCTCTTTTCATAGCGTTGCTGCAAGTTCTGATGTTCTGGAAGGAACAGAAGATTTCCAGGGTTACCCTGCTCAACTAGCCTCGAATCACTCACATCCGACAATGTCGTTGGAAAGTTTTTATTGGCTTTCAGACACTAGCAGAACAAAATGGTTCTGTTCAGTGAGAAACTAGCAAAACAGTAAATTCTCAAGTCTTTTTTGGAGATAAATGTTTTTTTTTTTCAAATATTTTCTAAAAAAGCGGTCTCTCCGCACATTAGAGGTGAAATTTTATTTTATATTTTTTGAAGGTAGTCGGTAGTGATCTGCTGGATGTAACCCACCCGGGTCAAAACACTAGGTCGCCACTAGGGGGCGTTCCAGCACTGAATTTTAACGTTCGGGTCAGTGGCCTTGCCGGGCCTATTTCCGGGGCTCGAAGAGAGAAATTACCTTTCCTCATTTTATCGGCGTGTTCTTTCCACTTCTTGACCTCCTCCTCCTTTATGAGCCTACAGGAAGATGAAAACAGCTCAAAGCTTTGTTTGCACACCCCATTTCCCCCATAATTCTGAGATTAAAAGAATCTTCCAGAGTTTCATCATGTCCGTTGAGCCAGAGCGTGTGAATAAAATTAATAGCCAGCTGTACAGGAACATTTGTGATTTGAACAAATAAGACAATCAACCAAATGAAATGTGTACAGAAAGAGGGTTTCTGGCTCCTGGGTCCTCTGCTGAAATGCTCTTTTTGTGGTCTAATGTCCAAAAGATGCTGCAACAAAAGAACTCTCTTCAAGTTATTGTTAATCCGGAGATATCCTCAAACCGCTCAAGCATGGCTGGTGTTTTTTGGTGAGTCAAATGTGTCAAAGCAAATGATTTTTCAAACTCACATGGAGATGATATTCTTAACATTAAAGTCTTCCAGCGGGGCCACATCAGGGTTTTCACCTCTGTCTGTCTGCAGAACCAGCTGCTGAATGATCCGGTCCAACAGCAGCCAGTAGTGCAGCACAGCACCGCTCTGTTTATCTGTACAGGTACACACATCTGCGTCAGCTACAGCATGAAGGCCAAGTACAGGCGGGTAGGGGACCAGTAAAGATGTGCTTACAGGGCATCAAGAGGCAGTGCTGCAGGGTCGACAGCAGGTGAGGGTATGCTTCAGTGTGGATCAGGTTCTTCTTGATCTGCTCAAACATTAGGCTGGCACTCTTGGTCTCGACATGGACCTGAAGGAACACAATTGAAGGGAGTCCACATCGGCTCTGAAACGTGTTACCCTGAATACCGGATGAAGGAGGATGAAGCCATTAATGAGACTCACAACATCAAAGCGTTTGGACATGAGAAGCTCATCTTCATTCCTCAACATCTCAAAGAAGTTCAGATGCCTGCAAACACATCCAACAAGCGCCGATTAGTCACTGCTGCAGACAGGTCTGACCCTCCTGCAGCACCAATGGGCGAAGCTCCATTTCTGCAGCACATTAATAGCAGTTTCTATATTTACCTGTCCAGGGTGGCGTTTTCATGTGCATGCAGTTTGTCAATAATCGGCTGGATGCCCAACATCAGAAACTCATAACGTAAATGGATCCGGAATTCCAGACTGGTCTGAAAACACATGGAATCCATCATCATGGGTTATTTACGGTGTCCCAATCAAAGACGTAAATCCCGTCACACATGTATTTTCCTGTGTAAAAACGCTGTTGCTGACCGGAAAAAAGTCCAAAACAGGATTCTGGTCAACTCTAGAGCCACACCCACCACACCAATGGAGTCCTTTGTACCTTTGTTTGATTAAAATTACATTTATCCCAACAAAAAAAGTTATGAATGCGGGATTTTGAGCCCGAGTCATTGTGAGCAATTGGTTGCGATTACATAGGAAAACTAGCTGATCTGGTGACAAAGACCTGGACCAGAACTCTAAGGTCAGGTCGTTACTTTTTGGACGCTCTGGACAATAGTGGGAAAAGTGTTTGGACATGTCCCAAAAGCTAGAATATTAATAAACTGGTGTATCAACATAAAGGGAGAGAAATATCAACAGACTAGAACACAGCAAACATGCTTGACCCAACCAATCAACCAACCAACCAACCAAAACTCAGAGTAGTCACTCACATTTAAGGACAATGAAAGGTGAACTCCACTTTGCAAACACAAGACGGGTTGAAACAATTAGCTGATTTTCTGCTGCGTCATCGTTTGATAAATGACGATGGGTGATGACAGCAGTTAACTCAAATTCCTGGTATCTCCGTTAGTTAACGAGCGTCTCTGTTTGCTTGTCATTTACCTGGATGCCACCTTGTTTCTCTGCTCTGGTCAAACATGGAGGAGGGGGCGGGGCTTGTAATTAAAGCCCAGTAGATCAAACTGGAGAGCCATTCCTTTACTCTGACTTGATTACTCAACTGTCATTGGTCACCGCTAACACCACACTTGGTAAACTTTCAGTGTGTATTTGTGTGTGTGGTTGTGTGAATAGAGCTCTTTTCCCAGAGAAGGTGTAAAAGCTAGCAACCTGGTTTACAGCCCAATCTGATTATATGACCAGAGGCAAAGCTCTTTTCACAGGTGAGACTATGGTCCAACCCTCACCTCAGAGGTGACTGGAATAAAAGTGAGGAGCTGAACTCACTAACAAATGAAAAGATCAAGTTCAATTCAAGCAAAACATTTTTGACATTCTGATGAGAATCTGACTGCCAGCAAAGACGGACGTGACATTTGTTCTCAAGCAGACTGGATGTGGAGCTAGGTCTTTACCTCCCCTGCTCCTTTACTGAGCACAGCATTGATGAAGGACATTATGGCTGTCTTTAAGCTGACTTCATTTCTGTAGTGTCCCGTCAATCGATCCAGGTCCGTCAGGAGGCTCTGAAACAGATGAGATGGTACTGCACGCTTTCAGACATTTGTTTTTCACTATCTTCTGTAGGTTCTATAAGAGCTTTAGGCAGAACCTTGAGGATGTCCTTCCACATCTTTCTTTCTTTCTTTCTTTCTTTCTTTCTTTCTTTCTTTCTTTCTTTCTTTCTTTCTTTCTTTTTGGACTCCTGAAGCATGAGTTTTTTAATTTAATTTCAGAATCACGGTGTTTTTGTCTCTGTTGAGAGGGACTTTTATTTTGATAGTTTTGTAGATTTCCTCCCCTCGGTCAGGAGGAATCTTTCCTTGAAGCATCTGCAGCCTGTTTATGTCCTCACTTTGTCCAGAGGTGAACACAGTTGGCTGCAGTCTGTCAAACACACCTCTGGGCTACGTTTGGTGGACAGGCTGTCATAGACACCCTCATCATGTCCCCAACACAAGAAAAAGAACCAACATGTCAGTTCATCTCATCCTCAAACGTCAGCATTAGATTATGGGCGACGATAATACCCCCAATATAAATTGTTCTTCTGGAAATGCTCAGTACAATTTTAGGCGCTCCAGAAAGGGAACTGATCTGTGTATGTTCCAGGACTGTAAGTGTGTGTCCACATACCTGAAAACGGGTTCTCTCTGCAGCAAACCTCTGGTAGTGCAGCAGGGCCTCCAGCACCTTCCTGTGTCCTCCGGGCACCAAGCACACTGCCCCCAGGATCTCCAGCACAGCGATCTGGCAGGAGAAAGTCCTCATCTCTCATAAACCTCAACTAAACACGCAAAAGGAATGATCCAAACCAGAACCAGAAATGGTCATTTCCATTGTATTTTATTTTGAAAAGACCATTGTTTGCCCTCCGGGTGTACCTTGGTTTTAATGTTCTCTGTGCCAAGACTCTGAGCGATAATGTTGATGCCCTCACAGTGACCCAGGACATGGGCCCGGCCCTGAGAGTTGTTCATCAGCGCTTTGATGCAGCCGATCAACGAGGTGTGAAGCTGAGACTCTGTGCTGACGTAGTCCATTGAGTTCAGAAAATTCAGGATGCAAGAGAGACCATCCAAGTCGATGAATCGTGTCACAAACCTGGAAAATGAGTGAGTAAACAAGTGAGCTTCCATTTTCAGAAAAATTTATCTTTTGCAGGTACGTGTGTCGATGTTTAAGGCAGAAGTGAACTGAGGAAATAGTTTTATCAATGGACAAACCGCAACAGACAAGGAATTGACATCCAAGTCAACCTGCGCACACTTTTATGGGGACTGGGTTGGTCGATGATTAGAAGCTAAACTAACCGCAGAGCATTTGTGGCTTTGAGTTTACTCAAATCCTTCTGACTCTCCCTGTAATCCAGAACAAACAGAGCAGCAGATTTCTTCTTCTTTGTTTCTCACTATGGTGGAAACGGTCCTGAAGAGCGTTGGCTGCAGGTTTGGGGGTCCTTGTTGTGTCTCCGGGGTGATGATGACTAGCGTTACTCCGGGCTCCCACCGCTTTCTGTTCCCAGGCTGATGGGGCTGTGGGCTGGTGTGCAGTTTCTAACTAAAATATGGCGGCTGATGCGGATGCATGATAGTTCTGAATAGCATTTTTAGTTTGTAATAGTTCTGGCAAGCGCGTGGAGGTCTGTGCCTCCCTCCAACCTCCCACCTGCCCCCTAGAAGATGTTGTAGGCAGTAGAGATTTGCTGCTAGGTATTAATGGGGAACATGCCAGTTTGGGTGTTCTCTGGTGAAGGCCCATCAGTGGTGCCAGGCTGAAATGTTCCTCTTACCACCCTCCTGGATTCTGTTTCTGAGATTCTGTTTCTGGCTCAATCGTGCACATGATTAGCCTGTTGGAAGTCGCTTGTTGTGCTCCTTTAGTGTTTCTCCTGTATCTTCATTCCTGTTTCTTCTTGCACAAAAGAGCAAACTGGAGTCCTGTTGTTGAGTGGGTGCACCCCCTCTTGCACCAGGATGGTGCGACTGCATTACGTTAGAGAATGGCCTAGATCTGTCCCACAGGGTGGAGGAATTTAGAAGATGTTTTTGGGATTTAACACACCTGCTTTTTTCCTTGTTCCCTGCAGCAGAGAAAGCCTTCAGCAACCAGACCCTGATGCTCATTCCATTGGGGAGGTGGTTTCTCAAACATTGGTGTTGAGGCCACCAAGGTCTGCTTTTGCTCCTGTCATTCCCAGTGTAGTGTAGATTGACCATTATACTCTGGAGGACCTCTGGATAGTGAGGCTGGATCCCCATCAGGGAGGTGGTCGGGCCCTGGGAGACACTGGTTGAAGAGCACCAAATCCCAATGGCCTTTCACAAGTGTCCTTCCTGAAAGCTGCATGATGAGTGGGGGCACAACAGTGACATTGAAGGCTGGCTTGCGTAGGGTCTAAGGACCGAGAGGTAAAGTACAGGGCATATGTGTGTCCTCGCACTGGGGAGTTTAGTAGACATTATGGTGGCCAGGAGTGCAACAACAGGTCCAGGAGTTTGTGCTTGTCCTGTCCTACTTGTGCTCAGAGTAAGGTGTCCCATCAGCAGGGGTACTGGACAGACTGCTCCCCCTTCATGTCCTTGGTCAGACAGTCCTTTGATTACTGGATTACCTCTCGCTGGTGTCCGTACGGTAATCCTCACCATCAGTGATAAGCCTGCCTGCTATAGATATGACAGAGATGGGACTTTCGTTCAGGGATTCACCTCATTGGCTGTGTCCTCAGGGCTGTTTTCAACTCATCGACGATCATATGTCTCCCAATGTCTTCCTCATCGGGGGACAGCAGAGCTTTCCTCTAGAAAAAGAAGCATTGCTATTACATATCAGTAGGATGCTGCTTGTACTAAAGTAATTGCATCTTCAAACGTGTTGGGAATGTTTGTGCTTGAAAGGTAATAAATTGATGTGACTCACAGCAGACATACATCTGAGCTGGTCAATATAATAATCCGGCCAGCTGGTTGCTCCTTTAATCTCCTCAGCCTCCTGAAATATGAAACATGAGAGCAATAACAACCGTCTATGAGAGGCGCGTCGGCATTTGATTGCTTCTAGAGTCCATGTGCAAACGGGACAAATCAAAACTGCTTTCCTGGTACGCATCATTTGCCCCGAATGATGTTAAATATGAAGAGCTTTTCTGAGGAGATCAGGAGGTCGTGAGGGGCTTTGACCTTTCTCAACGCTGACACTGATCCTGTGGATGATCTTACCATTTTTTTGCTACAGTAGATTTGCCATTTTTTCTCCGCTGGCAGAGAAAACATGTTGGCTCGGTGCTCCTCGCTGAGGTCCAGCTCATCCTGGCACATGACACAGACAAGATTCAAGTAGACCGAGCAGAAGCCACCTGGGCGGTGGTTTGTGCCTCGTACTCACCACCAGCTCCGTGAACATGATGTCCAGCTCTTGGGGGGTGGGCAGGGGGAGGGGGGGCTCCAGGGACACCACACTGTTAATGTTATCATGGCAGTGAGTGATCTCGGGTTGGTCGTTTCCTTGGAAGCAACAAGAGAACAGACCCAACAGGCCCCGCCCTCTGTGTTGCTTTTCCCGTGTAACCATGGCAACCCGACTCTGCTGCCAAAACACAGAGGAGGAATATTTTTACATTATGGTCTGCGTCGTGTTATGTCTCTGTCCTGAAATACAGTTCAACTATTTGCCCTAAAAATCTAAAGTTCTTTAATCTTTGTTGTACTGTCACACAGTACACACACACACACACACGGACGCAGTGAGAGATGGGGGTGGGGACAATTTTCTAGCTACACACCTTTACCTGGCTGTGATTGACAAGTTATAACTGGAGTTTTTGTTCTGCCAGGTGAGTCATGAGGTGTGGCTCCTGGCTCTCCTGTCATGCTGTTGATGAATGGAGGAATTTGATGAAGAATCTGATTGAGAGCCGGCAGGAAGGGGGGGGGCGGGATGTCTGCTGGCTCACAACTCCCTGCTGAGGGGATATCACTGAAAATGCTTCCTGCCTAAAAGGCTTAATAACACAGCAGGTGTAAAAGCAAAAGCAAGGGTTAGCTTAAAAACACCCCTGTGGAGGTGGGGTTGCCCTGCCCCCACAGAGCAGACACCTGCCTTTCTTTGAACACACACTTCTACAGCCTATTGAAATACAATCCCTGTCTGGGACTGCAGATATCACGCTCAGGAAACAGAAGACAAGCAGTTGATGCGACTTTGTCTTCAAAATTACTCTGTGTCCTTGAGTCTCTTTCAATGTCAATGATTGCTGCAGGACTCCAGTAATGATTCCCCTGGTTCTGCCAGGACTGAATCAATGGGCCAACCATCAATGGCACAAATTGCTTCCCCTCCTACCCTTAAAGATCAAAGGTCACCATCCATAGAGCGCACAGGGACAGTCAATGACCGCGGTCATCACACCCCTGAACAACAACCTTATTAGAAATGAACTATTTGATGTCATTTCAATGATATGTGGAGAGGAGAATGTGGGGCTGGCACAAATGAAGAAGCCCCATAAGATCTAAATTTACAATTGCCACATTTTATTTTACATTTTACGAATGAAGTTTCCTCTCCATTTCAACACACAGGTGTCGAGCGCCGGCGTGCATGTGTCACCGCCAGGAGAGGGACTAATTACCTGACTAACGAGTGACGCTGGTTTGGGTGAATGCTAAAATAAACCACACAGTGTTGAGGCTAAAATGGGACACTTGTTTACTGGGACAGAGAATGAACCAGACTGGTTAGCTGCTAGTTATTAGAGTTTCTTATTAGAATGATTTTAAGATGGTATTTTTAAGTTCTTTACATGCTTTCATGTCGTGTTTCTACATCCATGCAGCAGGGATATAGGCCTACTTTCAGGTGGAGCAGGAGGATCGCTGCTGAAAACAGTTTTAAGATTTTATTTTTTTCGTTCTCAGTTTTGGGGAAAGGATGAGCGGAGAGGGAAGAGTCAGGGGAACGCATCGGGGCAGCTTTCTTACCTGCGTGAGTGACTCCTATGTGATGCAGGGAGATGCCATCGGCAGTGTCTGCTGCACAGGTCGTTGCTCTTCTACACCTCTGATCCCGCAAGCTTCACTTCTTTGGTTAATCCAGAGGAAAGAGGGCAGGAGTTAAACTCCAAACAGTCACTTCTGAAGATGAGAACACACCAACTGATGAGGAATTCCCTCAGAAACTGTTCAGTGTGTCAGCTTCATCCATTCACTCCTCGCGGCTTTGCTCTGTAGCTATTATCTGAGATCATGGTCAGTCCCTGTCTCCAGGGTGTGTGTGTGTGTGTGTATGTGTGTGTGTGTGCGCGTCAGAGAAACTGACAGGGTGAGAGTGTAGTTTTGGACTGTTCAAACACACAAAACTGCATTCCTGATGGAGGCAGTCATGCTCATACCTAATTCAGTGTGTGCGGGTGTGTGTGTGTGTGTTAGAGAGAGAGAGAGAGAGAGAGAGAATAAGTTAGACCAATTGCCTCTCCCTCATTAGCATAGACTCTGCAGCTGCCTGTGGTCACATGACCATTATGAAAGGTGGAGAATCAGATGGATGGATGGATGGATGGATGGATGGATGGATGGATGGATGGCCATTTCCCAGTGGACTCATTTCTCAGGCTCACATCTGCTCAATGAGGGTCTCTGAGCTGGGCTGTCCTGTGGTTTGCCTTCAAACCAAAGTATGCCTGTTGACTGCTTGTTTTCCCCCTCTGGCTTTGACAGATTTCACCCTGTGTCCTTTTTGTTGTCCTGATAAACCGGTGAAGGATTTCTCAAGGTTGATTGACTCTTTTAACTGTTAACAGCTAAAAACTACAGGCCTCTAACCAAATCCTAAAGGACCGTTGCTGCTGAAATCTGCTGAGTTGTGGTAGACAGGCCAGAAGAGGATACCAACATCACAGAATCTGGTCTTGAACCCCCTCCGCCTGACTTCCCTCACTTTTCCATGGATAAGGTTGCTTCTGCAAGGGCTCTAACCGGAGCCTGGTCCTCGCTCGGCTGCGTTTGATCACTTTGAGCCTCTGGGTGTCTCTGATGGCTTTAGAAGGTGAGGTTGACCAGACTCCTTGTCATGTTTTCCTGCCTCGCCTTTTTAACACGGTGCCCTAGCTTAGGGAAGCTGGCTCTGGACATTATTATCAGCAGTCCATCTGTGCGACTCCTGCTGAAGAAACCTGGCCTTGATCATGGTGTTCTTGCCAATTTCATAACCCATTGATGCTTTCCTCTTCCCACAATTTTTAGCCTAATCAGCCGGTCAGTGACTGATTTTTGCTGTCCTCCCTAAGATGGGGGTGGGGTAGTTGTCAGCTCAGAGATCCTGGGTCATTAAGTGTGGATGCCACAAAAACATCAGTCAGACAGTCAACAGTCTGCTTAAAAAAGAATTCTGGTCCCATGCCTTGAATGCCTTCCCACCACTCAGACAAGCACAGTCACAGCAGATTTAGACCCAAATGCACGACTCTCTGACACAATTCAAAAGACACAGGTAGCTTTAATCAGAGAGAGGTTGAAACAACTACAGTTGGAACAACGATAAAGGGACACTGAAAGCAGGGAGCAGAAGGACTAAATACACTAGGAGGAGGGAAGACAACGAGACACAGGTGCAGCAGGTTAGGTTGGGGAATACAATCACAGAACTTGACAGGAAGTAATCTGAAATGAGAGGAGAATTTAAAAAAAACAGGAACCACTGGACTGAAATGAGCAGACCTGGAGCCTTTTTATTGTTTTCAACACACACAGTGTAAAATGAAGCATATTCATAAAGGAGCAACTGTTGTGGTTCGGTTTCTGGTCGGCACTCGGACTTCTCACCTCCTCCCCTACCTATAGGAATGACATCCAGGGGCAGGCTGATCTCCGAGGAGCGCTGAGCCTCCAGCTCGTTACTCCTAAATCAGAGCCAACTTAAGCCCTCCCCTCTTTGCCTCCGGTGCCAGATTGTTGCTCGTGTCTTTGAACCTAGCTCCAGCTCCCCGTGATTACTAGCCCTTCGCCTCGTTTATTCTTTAGTTTAGTAAGTTTTTTCAGTGCTTAGTAACTTCTTTCTGTTGTTTCCTTTCCTGATGTTTTTTTCCCCTATTTCGATGGTGATTTTTCGTTCGCCCTTTCCGTTGTTACTTTCTCAGAGTTTTTTTTGTTGTTACTTTGTTCGATCGTTTTAGATACTTGGATGAACGACTTCCCCGCACCCCAAACACCGCCGAGTCGCGTCCAGCCGACGGTCCGCCGATCAACCCAGCTCCACAGCCACAAGAGCCCTATATCGGATATAGGGCTCTCGTGGCTCCTGAGTACCTGCTTGGAGGTACCTGCTTGGTATGGGGTTATACCAAGCAGGTACTCAGGAGATTTAGGGACATGCTCCCAGTTTCTGCACCAGTGCCAGTTAGTGTTCACTCAGCAACCTCTCACTTATTCCACCCCACAAGCTAAAATAGCCTTCGTTATGAGTTTATTTACCGGACTGGCTGCCGCCTGGTCCGTAGCTATCGCCACACAACATCAAGAGCTAATGAACGATTACACCAGGTTCAGAGAGGAGATGAAACGGATTTTTGATCACCCGGTAAAGGGAAGGCAGGCTGTAAACCAGCTGCTAGACCACATGTGTCAAACTCAAGGCCCGCAGGCCAGATGTGGCCCGCCATGTAATTTTATGTGGCCTGCGAGAGCTTAAAAGTTTTGAGCGTCTAAAAATAAATACCAAAATAAATTAAGAGCATGCTTTGACCAAAAACTACATTTCCCACAATGCCTTTCGACTACGGTAGCCGCGCCAGTGTTTCCACATCCATGCCAACGAGTGGAATTGAGATATAAACAATGATCCCAAAATGTCCAGAAAGAGAAAAGTTGATGCAGATGGAAGACTGTTGGAAGGTGAATACTTGTTTGTGCTTCAAGGAGAAAGACCGGTATGTCTTTTGTGTTACGAGGCGGTGTCGGTTGTCAAAGAGTACAATCTGCGTCGACATTCTGACACCAAACATGGAGCTAAGTACGCTAAAGCTAGCCTTCAAGAAGAAGCAACAAATTGCCCAAGAATTAAAAGGAGAACTGTGGTTGCTGCAGAGTTTGTTCACGAAATCCACAGCCAAAAATGAGGCCGCAGTGAAAGCTAGCTTCATTGTGGCTGAAGAAATCGCCCATGCTTCCAAGTCTTTTTCAGAGGGAGCGTTTTTGAAGCAGTGCATGCTGAAGGTCTGTGAGCAGGTGTGTCCCGACCAGTTACAGACTCTTAAAAATGTCGGTTTATCAAGAAACACCATCGCGGACCGAGGGAAGGAACTAGCAGAAAATCTTACAACACAGCTGGCTGAGGAGACACGCAGCGACACAGATTTTTCATTAGCTGTTGATGAAAGCACAGATAACATGGACACAGCGCAGTTATATATTTTTATTAGAGGCGTTAAGTCGGACCTCTCTATCACTAAGGAGCTGCTGGATGTAGTTGCAATGCATGCGACCACAACGGTCGAGCTCAGGAAAGACATTGCTCTTTTTATGTAGTAAAGGAAAACTCATGTCTGAACTATCAGATCCAAAGTGGTTGTGTGACATAACTGACCATCTCGCCCAGCTGACTCAGAAGCTGCAGGGACGCAAACAAGTCATCACGCAGATGTCTGACATGATCACGGATTTCCAGCGTAAATTGGACTTATGGATGTGGCAAGTGAAACAGGACAATCTTGTCCACTTTCCTGTTTGTCAGAGCGTGTCAGCCTCATTTCCCGAGACTTTTTCATGTGCTCAGTTGACTACCAAACTGAGCTGGTTAAAGACCGAGTTTGATCGGCCCTTCTCTGACTTCAGAGCACAACAGTCTGGCTTTGACATCTTTGCCAATCCTTTCACCACCGATGTCTGCACTGCACCGCAACACCTTCAGATGGAGCTAATTGAGCTTTGAAGCGACAGTGGCCTGAGAGCAAAGTTCCAGGATGCTGCAATCCAGGACTTTTACCATCTGCTGCCCCCTGGTTTGATGCCACAGCTTCGACTTCATGCTGCCCGTGTTCTGTGTTCCATGTTTGGGAGCACCTATCTGTGCAAACAGTTTTTTTCTATAATGAATCTGAACAAAAACAAGCACAGATCACGCCTCACGGATGACAACCTCCATGCTGTTCTACGCATTGCCTCAGCACAGGACCTAAAACCAGACATTGACACACTGGCAACGGGAAAACTGTGTCAGACATCTGGTCAGAAAACACACAGGTAAGCAATTTTTTAAAAACTTAATTAAAATATAATAAAATGTAATTCAACCAAGAAGAACAGTTATAAACTGTGCAATTCAATGATTGTGCTTGCATTTTTGTTGTGTTAATCATCTTCAGAACATGATCTCTCGATAGAGAGAGATCACACCACTTGGTGTGTTTAAGGACAGGCAGTATCTCCTCATCAAAGACTAACCAAAAAACTATAGTTGAGAACTGAGTCAACCTTTATTTTGGTATTTTTAGTTGATTACATATTATTTATGTGTAGCTGCTGTTGTAATTATTTAATGTTTGCAGGTCTTATGTGTGTATGCAGACAAATTGTTGTCATCAAACCTGTTATGGAACAGTCAAGGAGGCTGGGACCCAGATGCAGAGTAAAAAGTAAAAGGTTCTTTATTGATAACAAGGCAAGGGGAAGCAGTTCACGGAACGAAGGATAAATTGAAGTAGCAACAAAAACTCTAGAAAAGTAGTGTGGCGGACGCCTAACAGGGCTCAGTATATCTCCTCTCTAAATCGACAACGCCACCCCAGGAATTCCACCTGGAGAATTATTATCAAGGCCGCACAAGTGTTTTCTAGTGAGGAGAAGAGACTGGTCCAATCTGCAAAATTAACTTTTATTTCCGGATATCCTCTAACAATTGCTAAAATACTCACGCATGAATTTTCACACACACTCAACGTGCAGATATTAAATTCATATTCAAGATTTACAGTTATCTTGAAAACACCTGCACCCCACAGGGTAGGATCGGCACCACTTAGAAAATAACAGGTAACGTACACAATAATAGAACCCAAATAAACATGCAAAAATAACCCACACGAGCAAAAAGCACACTTAGTCAAACCCAAATAAACATGCAAAGTAACCCACACAAACAATGAACATCACAAATCAGCCCCAAATCCCTCCCCCCCGCAACCAAACGTTAAACCAACATAAAGGCAATCCTAGTCCTCCTAGAGGCGCAGTTCACTCACACACTCGCACTTTAGATTGGACCCCACACGATGATACCTACCAAATCCTTGCAATCGACTATACAGGACTGAACGACATCACCGTAAAAAACAAGTACCCTCTCCCTCTGATTGACTCAGCCTTCAGCCCCTTACACACAGCTACGGTGTGTTTACAAAATTAGACCTGAGGAATGCCTACCACCTCATCAGAATCAGGGAGGGGGATGAGTGGAAAACAGCATTCAACACCCCATTAGGCCATTTTGAATATTTAGTGATGATTAACTAATGCTCCTGCCGTGTTTCAGTGTTTGGTCAACGGCGTACTGCGGGACTTGCTTAATAAGTCAGTTTTCGTCTACTTGGACGATATACTGATTTTTTCCAGGTCGATGGAGGAACATGTCGGACACTTGCGAGAAGTGTTGAAGAGATTACTGGAAAACAAGTTGTGCGAGAAAGCAGAGAAATGTGAATTCCATGTATCGTCTGTTAGTTTTCTGGGTTTCGTGGTCGAAAAGACACAGCTTCGCGCAGATCCCTCCAAGGTGGCTGCAGTTAAGGACTGGCCCCTTCCCACTACTCGTAAGCAGCTTCAGCGGTTTCTAGGCTTTGCCAACTTCTATCGAAGATTCATACAAAACTACAGCCACCTGGCGGCACCACTCCACTCCACTGGCCAGTTGAGGCGGAAGTTCAGCGTCTCCAAGGACAGACGTCCCAGATGGATGCTCGCCGAGCCGGCTGTTTGTCCCGCAGTCCGCCCGGTCGTCATTGCTCTCATGGGGGCACACCTCCCGGATAGCCTGCCATCCAGGAGTTCACCGCACACTGGCCCTCATCCAGCAGCGCTTCTGGTGGCCATCCATGGCTGCGGACGTCTGGACCTTTGTCGCTGCGTGCACAGTGTGCACGCGCAGCAAGTCCTCACACAGGCCCCCTGCAGGACTCCTGCAGCCCATTCCCCTCGTCCCTGGTCCCACATCGCTTTGGACTTCGTTACCGGTCTGCCCCCCTCTGAAGGTAATGATACCGTACTGACAGTGGTCGATCGCTTCTCCAAGGCGATACATTTTGTTACCCTCCCTAAACTTCCCACCGCCTTGGAGACGGCAAACCTCCTGGTACAGCATGTTTTCCGACTACATGGAATCCCTCAGGATATCGTGTCAGACCACGGACCCCGGTTCACCTTGCAGGTATGGAAGGCGTTCTACCGGGCCCTGGGAACCACCTCCAGCCTCACTTCAGGTTACCATCCTCAGTCCAACGGCCAGACTGAACGAGCGAACCAGAGTTTGAAGTCCTCTCTGCGCTGTGTGGCCTCCCGCCTCCTGGGCCTCGCACCTACCCTGGGTAGAATACGCCCACAACTCCCTCATCAGCTCAGCTACCGGCCTGTCACCGTTTATGGTTAACCATGGTTACCAACCTCCATTGTTCCCTAGCCAGGAATCCGACGCGGTGGTACCCTCTGTCCGGAGTGTGGCGGGAGACCCGGGCTGCACTGGGAAGAACGGTGGAGCGCAACCGACATCTGGCGGACCGCTGCCGAGCACCTGCACCCAACTACCAGGTAGGCCAGCAAGTGTGGCTCTCATCCCGTGACCTTCCCCTCCAGACGGAGTCCAGAAAACTCACCCCCAGGTATATTGGCCCCTATCCCCTGGACAAAATCATCAATCCCAGTGCGGTTCGACTCCGTCTCCCAGCCTCCCTGAACGTCCATCCAGTGTTCCATGTCTCCCTCCTCAAACCAGTTACTAAAAGCCCCCACCAGCCTCCTGCGCCACCCTCTCCCCCCCCTTCCCGTCTCATTGAAGGCCATCCGGCCTACACGGTCAGGATTCTGGACATACACAGGCGGGGGAGGGGGTTGCAGGGGGTTCTGACCCGGAGGAGCGCTCCCTCATCCTTGACCCGCAACTGCTGCAGGACTTTTATCTAAGCTTCCCAGAAATATATTGACTTTTTAAAACTTTATTTGTTTTTTTGTGTGCTACCACTGTACAATGTCTACACAGCCGATTGGTTACGTTCATTCTGTCTTCGTTATAGACAACTTTCCAAGATCCAAAATGGACCTTTAATGAAGGAGAGAAGAAAAAAAAGGAAATGAAACAAAACCCCAAGAAAGTGGAAAAGGAAACAAAGACATGAAGCACTGCCACATATCCGGGGATAACTGAACCCATAAAATCACCAAAACACACCACCACAACTGGTTCAACCAAAAGACCCAATGACACTGGGCAAAAGACGCAACATCATAGCAAAAAAGGTACATTGGAGAAACTGGAAGACTGTTCAGCACCAGAAAACAGGAACATCAACCTGAAGGCAGCAAGAAAACAGCCCTAACAGATCATAAGGGCTGGGCCGGGCAAATTTACTTTGAAAAGGTTTCCCGGCCCAGTTAGCTGTTCTCAGACGCGTCACGCTGAGCCGATGACAGATCTGAAGAAGGCTGAGGCCACTTCTGAACCCTGGCTCAGGTGTATGACACTCATCTTCATCTTTATTGTTAACATCAACCCTTTTGCCTAGTGCAAGTCAGAGCAGCAAAAAAATTACGACTCTTTTATTCTTATTCTTCACCCTATTAAACCATAGAATTATCTTTCTGGTACTTTCAAAAGCAAATCTATGACCTAAAATCCTAAACAGCTAACAATGACACATGAAAGGGTATCAGAAGGGATTCAAAAAGATCCACACGGAACCGAGCACAAATGAGGATGCGGTGCAAACACGGATAGAGCACGTTGCCTTTATTGTGCAGCATCACAGGGAATGACTGCATCAGGCACCAGAGGGGGGGCCTGATGAATCACCTGGCCCCTACTCCTCACCTGACCCCACTCATTGCCAACTGAACCTCAGCGTTTGTCTAAAGAGGGTTAGTTCTTTTCACGATGTTGCATTCTCAGGAAATATCCTCACGGGCACCATTGTGAACATGCACATCTGCATCTACAAATCATTTACACATTTACAGAAAA
The DNA here is from genome assembly GCF_901000725.2 of Takifugu rubripes. Classification (NCBI taxonomy): domain Eukaryota; kingdom Metazoa; phylum Chordata; class Actinopteri; order Tetraodontiformes; family Tetraodontidae; genus Takifugu; species Takifugu rubripes. Next base: position 521,298 of record NC_042286.1, on the reverse strand, counting down.
TCATTGCACATAAAAAAACTCCCAAGCAAATAACAGAGGGTCCTCCAGAGGTTCACAGGCTGGTGTCAGCCGTCTTTATCTTTGGTCCGCTGACTAAATTGGGTAACACCGCGGTGTCGGGCTGTGCGTCTTTACAAAAGAAAACCACAGGGTTTTTGCAGGCCCCACATGGCAACCTCAGTTCCTCCGCCTCCCTTGCCAGGACTGAACTGGACAGGTGGCTATTGTTTACCCAACACGACTCATGTAGCGGTCCCGTATCCTCTCCGATCGGTGAATTGAATGTCCTGGTTCTGAGTGTGGCCAGACAGGTAGGTGGCGATGTTGCGTGTCCGGTAGCCCTCCTCTCTGCTACGCCCTAGTAACATGGATATATTTGGGTTCCTCATAGCGTAGATCAGTGGGTTGATGGCTCCCGTTAGCCCAGGCTTAGCCAAATGGCTACTGTGTCCATTGCTGGGTTGAAGGTGTAACTCCCCAACGCGGTGACCAACCCCAATAAGCAGTAAGGCCCCCAGCAAAAAATGATGAAAACAATCATGATCAACACAGTGGTGGCTGTTCGCATTTCACTATAAAATCGTAGCAAGTACGCGTATGTGGTCCACAGGCCTGACTCGGATTTCGGAGAGACGAACCGTCTTACAAATATTGTAATGACAAAAACACATCAGGGAGAAAGGCAGTAAGTAACACACCAATGATAAGGCAAATGCTGTAGGCCGTCCCCAAACGTGATGTCCCAGAGTGGAAGACGTACATGCAGTGATAGAAACCTCGCTTATGGATTTGAGAAGGAGCTGAAGCTAGGAGATACCACGGCAACGCAAAAATAACAGCAGTCAACCACACAGCTAGCAACAACTGAGTTGCCTTCTGGCGGTCCATTTTGGCCTGCGGCTGTCTGACAATGGCGTAATATCTGTCAAAGGAGATCAGCGTCATGGTCAAGGTAGAGATGATCCCAAAACAAGTGTTGAAAAAGCCATTCGCCACACAGAAGTGGTCCCCAAACATCCATACGCCATCCTTACTGAACAGCATGACAAAAGAGAAGGGAGGCACAAAATGGCTGTGAGGAAGTCCGACAGCGACAGTGACATGATGAAAGCATTGGTCACTGTCCGAAGCTGCCGGTGCTTAATAATGACAACGATGACTGCCGAGTTGCCCAGGCTGATAAGAGGAAGATGGAGAGAAGAACCAGGGCCTCAGCTGCCACCATGACACCGTGAAGGATGGAGCTGCTCTCTGAGGCACTGAGCACCGACAGTGGTGAAGCCTCCAGGATCTCACCAAAACTGGCTCCCTCGCTTGTCTCGGAAGAGTTGACAGATTTTTGGTGCTTCCCACTGTTGCTTCTGTGCTGCTGGTCGTTACGAGACTGGTCACTATAGAAACAACCCTGAAGAACAAAGACATATGTGACATGACTCTTTAAACCCCGTAAAAGAAGCCCTGCAATACACTTCTCGGGTTTAAAATTGTTGTACACATCATCATTCATACAGCATCTTATGTATGCAGTTTACATTTTAGTGAATCCAAGTGTCCCCGTGTGCCAGTCTGATCTACACAAACAGGTTTCATTGCTAATGGCAGAGGCACCAGTGCCACATTACTGGTTTAGCAACAATTCCCTGGCTGTGTTTGAAGCTCTACATGAGAGGGGCTCCATGTGCTGACTTACACGTGCACAACAGAGGAGGTGGTGGCCAGCTGGTCAGTGAAGGCCACACCAGAGGAGACACCTGTGAAATTGTCACCATGCAGGGTCATGCTAATGGCTGAGTCCAGCGAGGACAAATCCTCCTTCAATCTCTTCTGGTTCCTGTGGCTCTGGGTTGGCTTCAACTCTGTCTTCTCCAGCTTCCCTGCTGCGTCCAGCGTCTGTGGGTTCAGATAAACAGTCAGTGATCATGGTAGCCAGTGTAGCTGTTGCAGGGCTCTAGAGCTGAGGCAGGCTGCAATGTTCTAGACCAGCTGCAGTTTACAGAGAGGGCTGAAGGGGAGAGGGTCGGAAGTGACCAGGAAGTGGAGGTGGAGGGCGGTTGAGGTGGGGGTGTGAGGGAGGGGTGCAAGCAGTCAATGCGATGAAGGTTGGCACTAGGTGGTCCTGGTGGCATGATTGATGTGGGGCTGCAGTGAAGGGGTGGAGGAGGCCAGCCCAGACTCCTCATCTGGAGGAAGGCTGAAGGATGGAGTTGTTTATAGTAAGTGAGAATTGTGGGTTTTGGACCTGGGGGATTGGTGCTCTCTTTTATGCTGCTAAGGTTGAGAAAGTTAGGTGCAAACCAAAGTTAATATTACGATGCCAGTTTTTTTTTTTTTTAAACAAAACAGGCATAAAGGCCCTTTATACACCTCTTAAAGTGAACGTCTATTAGTAATCTTTACAACAATATTCTCATACTTTCTAAAGGTGTTAACCACTGACGTTTCCTGTATTGCGTTTTGGACAGTATCAAGAATTATATATGAATCTTTGCGTGTGAGCGCGTGTCGGTGCGTGTGGCTTCACTGAGCGGATAGAAGTGGGGTTTAAAACGTTCCGAATTGCCCAGCTTCCTCCGCTTAGTTGCTCTTCCCTATTTTAAGGAACGAAATGAGGTTAGATTTCTTTACCTGGTGGTTGTGGGCAGGCAGAGAGCTCTCAGCACCCCCCTTCGCTTCTGTGGACAAAACTAAAGCAGCAGTTGTCCGCGCACGGCCATCACTGGGGGTCGTTCTCCTCATCGCTGCTCTGCGGCTGGAGGAGAAAGCTACCCGGGCAAGGAGATGCAATCCCGGCCTGGTTCCTTAGACTCTCCCCCGCTGACGCCCAATTTCACCCTCCTACTGCTGCAACCACGCTGCTCGTCATTTTGCACATCCAGATGTGTTCAACCAAGTCTACCACGTAACGTGTGACGTGTTTGTGTAGTTGCCATGGAAACTGCGGATCGTCGTTTAAATTAAAACTGCTGTCCAAAATGACATTTAGAAGTCATGTGTCAGTGAAATGTCTTTAAGCTTGCTGTTGTAGGGTTATGCGAATATTTAGCAGCAGCTGAGGGGATTTAGGGTTGTGTTGCGTTCCCTCGGGAGCACTAATCTGCCATACTGGTTTTTCTCCTATCTCTATAGATTCCGTTCCCCTGCGTTGAACGGGTTGAGGCGGGGCCCACATTGAGCTCCGCCCACTCGATATGTTTAACAATGACTGCGGTCGAGCCAGCCAACACTTCGGCAGAAGCAGCTAAGCCAGCAGGACACTCGAATTCCACTTGCGCTGTGTACCGAGGCATTATACGACGATGACGAGAAATTTCCTCAAAATATAGGATATGAATGTTACCAACATGTTTCATCGTTCCCAAATTTGCTAGTTACGAAGTCTTTCTTTCACTTTGATAAACATATCCATTGATCCGATTGATATACCAGGAAGAGTTTCACAATTACTGAACGAAGTAAATTCAAGAAAAAGCCGCTCCTATCACTCCCTGTTGTACTCAGCATTTAGGGTAATGTCTCGTATACACAGAGGGAATTGAATTTGAGTGTCTGCTGGCTTTGCTGCTTCTTCCGAAGTGTTGGCTGGCTCGACCGCAGTATAGCGACAGATGGCGATTAACTGACTCTTTTGTGGTCGAAAACCCACTTTTGGATTTCATATAAAGCAAAATTACATTCGATGTCAGCGAGAATGCTGTGTGTGAAAAGGCGCCTGTCATTTGTTGTTTTACCTTACATGATGACATTTGTAGTAAATCTTTTAGATGAATCAATAAAAGCCCGCTAATTATATGTAATTATATTAGAGTTATGTTACTTATTAACCAAATACAACTAAAATATTGTTATCATTTACATGAAGGACCAGGTCTGGTATGAAAATTCCTTTCTATTGGAAAACATATTTTAGTATTTTAATATCTAGTGAATAAAAACGTGTTTAACAATCTCAGGCCTGTGGTGAGCAACATGGAACTGCTACATAATACTGGCCATCTAACGTTATTCACACAGACTTACCGGTATTCGCTTCTAAAGGGGCTCTCAGAGACTGAACTGATGCCTGGTCCAGTTTGGTCTAAACCTGAAGAGAACAATTTTTTGTTAACATTGATGCAACTTGAACATGAAGACTTGAAAATGGTATTTATTCACGGGGCTCAAAAGAAACCAAAATCTCTTGAACATCAATGATTTCTACACAAAATGTCTCGCGGTCACTTTGTAAAGTAAACGAGAGGAGGAGTGTCTCCCTCAGATCCATGGTGCCATGGCACCATCGGATGCCAGCAGCTCTTGCAAAGTTCTGAAGCATTATGATTGGGGAAGGGTTAGAGAAGAGCATCTCCGTATTTAGAAATAAAGAAAGTTATTATTAAAGGACGAGGGAAGACGTGAGACGAGAGCACAGAGAAGGTTTCAGCATTCCCAGCAAGCTACAGCAACAGCTATTACCAACCAGGAAAAAAATATTTTGAAAATGGAGAATTGATTGCTAAAAAGATCTGTGACATCCCCTCTTAAACCTTGTTGAATGTGTATTTATGGATTCTGCCTTCAACGGCACCTGGTGCTTCAGAGATTAAGTCATACTGTAACAATTGGTTCCAAAATAAAAAAGCCATACCCGAGAATGCTGACAGGTGAGGCAACAAGAGGTTAAAAAAAAAAAGTGTGCGTGCCGTTTATGCGGTGGTGAGCGGTGTGCGAGGCGGACAAAAGGTGAGGTGCTCGTTGATGAGGAGACGTGGTGTTCTCAGGAAGGGATACTAAAATGCAAGGCAAAAAAGTTAGCAAATCTACCGAGTTTGGAATGTTTGAGTTAGCACTGGCAAGGATGAAATAATCTTGAGCTGTTTCGTTGGTGTCGGCTGCTTTAAAGGGCTCCTAATCAGACCGATTAGCACAAGCCAGCACGAGTCAGAGAAATAGGTCTACCACACCCCCTACAGGAAAAAAAATAGAGCAACACAAACACAGAGACCCAAACCAGGACCATGACCCGTTAACGGGCGTTTCCTGGCGACCTACCCAGTTTATCAGACTGACCATGGTAGAAGACCCTTGTCCAGGATGTGCCTCTGGGGTTGACAGGAGTAGCGAAGGAGGGCAGCATGCTGGAAAATGCTTCTCCAGCTTTGCAAACTGGCCTGCATGGATGGTACCGCCACCTCCTCATCAAATCAAATCAAATCAAATCAAATCAAATCAAATCAAATCAAATCAAATCAAATCAAATCAAATCAAATCAAATCAAATCAAATCAAATCAAATCAAATCAAATCAAATCAAATCAATATTTAATTATATAGCGACTTTTCCAATCAAAATTGTTTCAAGGCCGCTTTCCAGAATCCCAGGGCCTAACCCCAGACAAGCAACAGTGCAAGGAAAACTCCCCTTTAACAGGAAGAAACCCTGAGCAGGACCAAGCAGGAGGGGGACCCTCCTGCTGATGGCCGGGTAGAGAGAGAGGAGAAGGGGGGGGGGGACAGGTAGAGGACAGAATAGTTAGGAGAGGAGAGGAGAGGGAGAGGAGAGGAGAGAGGAGAGAGAGGAGAGGAGAGGAGAGGAGAGGAGAGGAGAGGAAACCATGACCCAGTGTAGTGACAGAGGCCTGTCAGGGTGATCATGTTTCTAGACCCCGGCAGCCTTGGCCTATCGCAGCATGACTAAGATGTTAACCTAATGATTAGACGACCCCCTAAGTATGAAATTTGTCTGTCCTCCTATCCTCCTCCTGGAGTTTGAAACAATGCTGGTTGGTACCCAAGGGAGTCCATAAATTGTGACATCCCAGTGGAGGCCGACACACGGGAATTGTTATTCTACACATGCTAGGAATAAGTTCCCAGTGGTGGGATGACAAGCCAAGATGCATCGCAACAACTTTTTAGGGAATGGTTGACCCTCTCAGTATTGTTGTTTGACTAGGGGTGGTATCCGGAGGAGAGGCTCCCAACACATTGCCGAAAGCTTTCCAGACCTGAAATGTGAACTTGAGGCCTTGGTCTGACTGCGAGCATACTTCCCTTGGGCACACATGGGGCAAGCAGTAATGAAGGACTTAGTGTCGTGGGACATAGACGGCCACCAGAACTGTTACTGAAGGAATCGAACGGTCCGGGGGCAGCCTGGGTGACATTTGAGCTGGGAAGAATGGCCCTACTACAAGCACATTGGAACGGATGGACTCCAGGATGAAAAGCCAGTTCTGCAGGGTGCCTGCTGGACCAGGATGGAGTGGATGCGCCTCCCGCATCCTCTCCTCCACAACCAGGTAGCTGTGCCCACAATGCAGGAGGGAGACAAGATGGAAATGGGCTCTGGTCTGGAGGGATTGAGTGAGAAACAGGTGGGACAAGGCGTATGGCTTAATGTATGTATGTAATGTAATGAGATCCAGGCTGGTAGGTAAGGGTCAATCAGAAATGCCCCAGAAAAGAGCCCATTGTGCTTGCTGCAAATTCACCGCTTGGCACTCTGGAGGTAGTTGAGGTTTTTGTGGTCAGTCCACAACACCACCCATCGCTGAGCAGATCTCTCCAGCCAGTGTCTCCACTGCTGCTGGGCCAGTACCAAATCAAATCAAATCAAATCAAACCAATCTTTATTCATACATTAATTGTTTCAAAGGCGCTTTCCAGAATCCCACGGCCTAACCCCAGACAAGCACAGTGGCAAGGAAAAACTCCCCTTTAACAGGAAGAAACCTTGAGCAGGACCAGGCTCATGTAGGGGGACCCTCCTGCTGATGGCTGGCTGGGTAGAGAGAGAGAAGAGGGAAGGACAGGTAAGGATAGAAAAGGGAGGGGAGGGGAGGGAAAAAGAGGAGAGGAAAGGCATAGAGCAAAAAATACATACAAAAATACATTATATTGAATAAACTGCCGGTTGAGTGGGTCAGCGGGGCCGGAGGTCATTATGCAGCTCTGAAAGGGGTGATACCTGTAAATGAATACAGAGAGGGGGAAGCAAGAAAACTACACAAGAAATAGCATCACAAGTCTACTTGATGAGGAGGAGAGGAGAGGAGAGGAGAGGAGAGGAGAGGAGAGGAGAGGAGAGGAGAGGAGGAGGAAGAGGAGAGGAGAGGAAGAGGAAACCATGACCCAGTGGGGTGACAGAGGCCTGTCAGGTGATCATGTTTCTGGACCCCGGCAGCCTTGGCAGCTACTACTACAGCCACTACTAACCATGTGATCTAATCTATCCCTGAGAGGTTCAGGACCAAACACTATGACCTCAGTTTTCAGAGTTAAGGAGAAGGAAATTTGAAGACATCCAGGACTTTATGTCTTTAAGACTGGTCTGAAGCTTCGCTAACTGCTCTGTCTCCTCTGGTTTCATGGATAAATATAACTGAGTGTCATCAGCATAACAATGAAAATTTATCCCATGCTGCCGAACAGTGTTCCCTAAGGGAAGCATGTACAAGGTGAAAACAATTGGTCCAAGTACGGAACTTGAGGAACTCCATGGCTAACCCTACTGTATGAAGAGGGAACGCCATGGACATGAGCAAACTGGTATCTATCAGATAAATACGATCTAAACCAGTCTAGTGCTGTCCCTTTAATCCCAATCACATGTTCCAGTCTATGTAACAGGATGCTGTGATCAACTGTATCAAAAGCAGCACTGAGGTCCAGCAGAACCAGCATTGAAACCAGTCCATGATCTGAATCTCTAAGAAGATCATTAGTAACTTTAAGAAGTGCTGTTTCTGTACTGTGATGAGCTCTAAGCTTGAAACATCTCAAACAGGCTGTTTCTCTGCAGGTGCTCCAGTAACTGAGTCACCACCACCTTCTCAAGAACTTTAGAGATAAAAGGAAGGTTTGGATATTGGCCTATAATTTGCTAATACGTCAGGATCCAGTGATGGTGTTTTAAGCAATGGCTTAATCACTGCCACCTTGTAGGACCGGGGTACATAACCTGTCCACTAAAGAACAATTGATCTAGTCCAGGATAGAACTGCATATCAATGGTAAAACATTCTTCAACAGGTGTGTTGGGATGGGATCTAAAGACACGCGATGGACTTGGATTTCTGACGCCTCAGCAAAATATATATGGGTGAAGGAGTTTAAGGGCTCGTTGGAGACCCTGTATGTTCTCACAGTCAGCACATCTGGTGATGGTCCACACCACCACATAGTTCACACCGCATAGTTCCTCTCAGCTGAGATGGGTGGAGAAGAAGAAGACCTGTGAGTCAGTTACGTACCTTTTCATCGCCTCATTGTCCCAGTCTGGAAATGTTGTACAACCGGCTGCATGGAAGTGGTGCACTGGGAAGGAGGGCTATGCAGCAGGCGCAGGGAAGGTAAGGAGCGAGGGAGAGGGCTCGCTCCTTACTGAATGCCTCTCCTAGGTCGTGGTACTCCACAGGAACTACCAAGGTCAGATCGCTCAGAAGAAGCACCCCAGAGAGGCCAGGATGAGAGAGCTGAATGGAGAGAGTTTGAGTGACAGAAGGTGCTCCGGCCAGTTAGCGTGTTTGATGCCCAACCTTCCTCTTGATCAATCAATCAATCAATCAATCAATCAATCAATCAATCAATCTTTATTTATATAGCGTCTTATACAATCAAAATTGTTTCAAGGCGCTTTCCAGAATCCCAGGGCCTGACCCCAGACAAGCAAACAGTGGCAAGAAACCTTAACAGGAAGAAACCTTGAGCAGGACCAGGCTCATGTAGGGGGACCCTCCTGCTGATGGCCAGCTGGGTAAAGAGCCTAGGAGGTAGGAGAGGAGAGGAGAGGAGAGGGGTAAAGGAGAGGAGAAGTAGATTGAAGGGGAGGTAGAGGAGAGGAGAAGGAGGAGGAGGGGAAAGAGGAGAGGAAAGAAGAGGAGAGGGAGAGGGAGAGGAAAAGGAGAAGGAGAAGGAGGGGGAGAGGAGAGGAGAGGAGACGAGAGGAGAGGAGAGGGGGGAGGAGAGTGGAGAGAAGAGGCACAGAGCACAGAAACACACAGAAAAATATGATGCACAATCACTTCAGCGGGGCAGAGGTCATTATGCAGCTCCGAGGACGGCGATACCTGTAAATAAATAGAGGTTGGTGGGGGGGGAGAAGCAGAAAAACTACACAAGAATCAGCATAACTAGTCTGCTTGATGAGGAGAGGAAAGGAGAGGAAAGGAGAGGAGAGGAATAGAGAGGAAACCATGACCCAGTGGAGTGACAGAGGCCTGTCAGGTGATCATGTTTCCGGACCCGGCAGCCTTGGCCTATAACAGCATAACTAAGATGTGACCTAACGATTAGGACGGACCCCTAAGTATGATAATTTGTCTGTCTATGATAGTGACTGGAACTACTGAATTAGTAACAATAAGCTTTTTCAAGAGGGTAGGTTTTGAGTCTGACCTTAAAAGTAGCGATGGAGTCAGCCTCCCGTACCTGGACAGGGAGCTGGTTCCATAGCAGGGGGCCTGGTAGCTAAAATGCTCTGCCCCCCATTCTACTCCTGGAAACTCTGGGAACCACAAGTAGACCAGCATTCTGAGAGCGGAGCGGTCTATTGGGCTGATAAGGTATCACTAGCTCCTCCAGGTAGGATGGAGCTAGGCCTCTGAGGACCTTGTAGGTCAAAAGAAGGGTTTTTAAAAATTATTCTAAATTTAACGGGCAGCCAATGAAGCGACGCCAGTACAGGAGTACAGGAGATCTCTTTGTCAATACCTGTCAGAACTCTGGCGCAGCATTTTGGATCAACTGGAGGCTTCTTAAAGAGTTGTTTGGACACCCTGATAATAAAGAGTTACAGTAGTCCAGCCTGGAAGTAAACAAATGCATGGACTAACTTTTCAGCATCATGCCGCGTCAGCAGTTCCTGATCTTAGTGATGTTCCTCAAGTGAAAAAGGCACTTCTTAGAGACTAATTTAATGTGTGAGTTGAAGGAGAGATTTGATCAAAAGTTACTCCTAGATTCCTCACAGAGAGACTAGATGTTAATGAGATACCATCTAGAGTGATCATGTGATCTAAACTATCCCAAGAGGTTCAGGACCAAACACCATGACCTCAGTTTTTCCTGGGTTAAAGAGGAGGGAAATTTGAAGACATCCAGGACTTTAGTCTTTAAGACAGGTCTGGAGCTTCACTAACTTCTCTGTCTCCTCGGGTTTCATGGATAAATAGAGCTGAGTGTCATCAGCATAACAATGAAAATTTATCCCATGCTGCCGAATAATGTTCCCTAAGGGAAGCATGTACAATGTGAAGAGGATTGGTCCAAAGTACAGAACCTTGAGGAACTCCATGGCTAACCCTACTGTATGAGGAGGGAACACCATGGACATGAGCAAACTGGTATCTATCAGATAAGTATGATCTAAACCAGTCTAGTGCTGTCCCTTTAATCCCAATCACATGATCCAGTCTCTGTAACAGGATGCTGTGATCAACTGTATCAAAAGCAGCACTGAGGTCCCAGCAGAACCAGCATAGAGACCAGTCCATGATCGGAAGCTATGAGAAGATCATTAGTGACTTTAAGAAGTGCTGTTTCTGTGCTGTGGTGAGCTCTAAAGCCTGACTGAAACATCTCAAACAGGCTGTTCCTCTGCAGGTGCTCCAGTAACTGAGTCACCACCACCTTCTCTAGAACTTTAGAGATAAAAGGAAGGGTTGGATATTGGCCTATAATTTGCTAAGACATCAGGATCCAGTGATGGTTTTTTAAGCAACGGCTTAATCACTGCCACCTTGTAGGACCGGGGTACATAACCGACACTAAAGAACCATTGATCTGGTCCAGGATAGAACTGCCTATCAATGTAAACATCCTTCAACAGGTGTGTTGGGATGGGATCTAAACGACACGTGGTGGTCTTGGATTTCTGAATTAGCTATGACGGCCTCAGAAAATATATAGGGCTGAAGGAGCTTAAGGGCTCGTTGGAGACCCTGTATGTTCCCACAGTCGGCACATCTGGTGATGGTCCAGTTGTTGGGATGGCCTGGTAGCTTTTCTCTGATGGCTAGAACTTTATCAGTGAAGAAGCTCAAGAAGTCTTCACCACTAAGGGAAGAAGGGATACGTGGATCTAAACACTGTGACTCTTAGTTTAATTTGGCCACAGTGCTGAAAAGAAACCTGGGGTTGTTCTCATTTTTCCTCAATTAAAGAAGAAAAAATAAGCTGTTCTAGCCTTGCGAAGGGCCTTTTTGTAAACCAATAGACCATCCTTTCCAGGCTACATGGGTAGCTGTCTATTTTACAAGAATGCCACGTTCCTTCCAGTCTTCGCACTTTCTGCTTGGAGGTCCTGATATGTGAATTATACCAGGGGGCACACCTCCTCTGATTTACTATTTTCTTTTTCAGGGGGCAACAGAATCAAGCGTGATTCTCAGTGAGGTTGCTGCACCTTCAGCAATAGAGTCAACCTCAGCAGGGCTAAGATGATGGCCTGCTGCAAACAGAATCACTGCAACTAAAGCCCTCAAGACTGGGGATAGTTGTGGAGGTAGCATTGCGATGGAGGCAATCACCAACAGGCAATGTGTCTCCTGTTTTGAATTACTTACGCACTCCACCTGCACCTCCCCAAGTGTTTTAATAAAACACCGTAATCTTCATTCAGGCAGGGAATGCCAAAAGTTCAAGATAAATTCAAATATTGTACAGTTGAATTTATTATACTTTAAAAATATATTTCAGTAACTTAAACTATTTGAGGCAATCACTTGACGCAAATGCTTTAAGTTATCCGGGTTTAAACGGGACCTCGTTCAGAGGTCCTATCCATCCCGGGTGGACCTCATGATCAGGCCATAGCGGTAATGCACCCGAACATTGCCAACCGCCGCAAAAATAGGGTGGGTGGAAAAAAAGAAGAAGATAAATTTCCTGTCGGCGTTACACTTTATTCCGTCCGTATCCGGGTGTCGTCAGTTGTTGAAAAAGGAGCTACATTGTGGACCTTTATTTTAATCAGTGTTTGGACAGCATGTGTAAGTAAACTCGGTATACTTCATACATTTTATAATATTTATTTATTATTTGGTAACATTCACCTTTATGTGCTGCGCAGACATCTGTGTGACTGTTGGATGGTTTACGCGTTAGCTCGCGTATTTGTACGTATTTGAGATTTAGACATTTCGCTTGTTAAAGAAACCAAAACCTGTTTTTTTGTTTGTTTTTTAAATCAAATTGGACTCTTTGTTGTTCGTTCAAACACCTGGTGTACGGGGTTTTGGTTTTTGTTTATTTTCGGTCTCGAGCAGTGCTGCCGCATCACTTCAGTTCTCTTGTAACATTTACTATATCAGCCACTCGAAACGTCCACATAACAATAACTCGCAGCCCTGTGTTTTTATATCAGCTGTGGCATGAGCTCCACTTGTCCAGGGCTCTACTGTGGCAGGATGATGGTCAATGGTTTCAGCGGAAGGGAGAGTGTGGGTGAGTATTCAGGGATGGGGGTTCTGGGACCTGCAGCCTCTGCACAGTCACAGTTGTGAGGTGAACAGGGTCGTTCCGGAGCAGACGTCATCCGCACTCGTGGGGAGCCAAGGATCCAGTCTTGATGAAGCGCCCCAGCATGGGGGTGCCCCTGGCCTACCGCACCTTACATCCATGTGTGTCAGGACACTCAGGATTTCTGTACCCCTCCTCAGCCTTCTTGACTTCTGGAAGATCCTGGTGATTTAAAGCTAAAGGACCTTGAAAAATACCTTCTAAAAAGTCCTTTCTGGAGGCATCCCTTCTTATTTTTAAGATCTCACCATGGATGTTCCTTTGTAATCTTTTCAGGTTTCCTGAGCCGTCTTTTACCAGGATTTGTAGATAATAGTTTCAACTTTGGCACCATTTTCAGTTACCTTTTGTGTGTCTCCTTTGAGGTCTGTCCTCGGGGAGAGAGGACCAACCTGCAGAAGATCTGTGAACGCTGCACAGAGTCCCCTGAGCTGTACGACTGGCTCTACCTGGGCTTCATGGCCATGTTACCACTGGTGCTGCACTGGTTTTTCATCGAGTGGTACTCTGGAAAGAAAAGGTGAGTGCTGTGCCCACATTTTAGCAACCCTTTCCTGATGCGATGTGTGTGACGAGAGGCCTGTCCATCTTGTCCAGTTCCAGTGCCCTGCTGCAGCACGTCACAGCCATGCTGGAGTGCAGTGTATCAGCAGTGATCACGCTGCTGGTCACTGAGCCGGTGGGAACGCTCGGCATCCGTTCCTGCCGGGTCCAGATGCTGTCAGACTGGTACACCATGCTGTACAATCCCAGTCCCGACTACGTCAACACCTTGCACTGCACCCAAGAGGCAGTCTATCCGCTGTAAGCACGAGCTGACCTTAAAATCAAGCAGCAGAGAGGTCTGGTGCTCTTTTATGTGGATGTTTCTGGAAGCATCTGGAAGCATAAGCAGTAGCGTGTGTCTTGCATCTCACTGCGTTCCGCTCTTTTGCTTTAGCTACACCATCATCTTAATCTATTACGCCTTCTGCCTGGTGATGATGATGCTGCTGCGCCCCTGCTGGTCAAGAAGATCGCCTGCGGTCTGGGCAAGTCTGATCGCTTCAAGAGCATCTACGCGGCGTTGTACTTCTTCCCCATCCTTACTGTGCTGCAGGCTGTGGGTGGAGGGCTGCTCTGTGAGTCCCGCCTGTTGACCGCCTGTTCACAATGTGCCTGCACAGGAACTGATGCATGCCCATCTTTGTCTTTTAGATTATGCATTTCCCTACATCATCTTGGTCTTGTCATTGGTCACGCTGGCTGTTTACATGTCTGCCTCTGAAATACAGGTAAAGACACCTGCTGCATTCGGTTGTGTTTGAAGTGTCCCGGAAATCATCCAGATGGCAGCTGCGCCCTCTGGCCAAACATTTGCCCGACAGTAGGGTGTTTAGACAGAGCAGAGGCTGCCCCCTTTCCCGGGAGGGGCCTGATAAAAGAGTGATCTTACAGATAGCAGTGGGTATCTGTGCTAGTGACACGTTCTGCTTTCATTCAGTCTTTTAAGAGTCTGGTCACCAAGAAGAAGCGTCTAGTCGTCCTCTTCAGTCACTGGCTGCTGCACGCCTACGGCATTGTCTCCATCTCCCGCCTGGACAGGCTGGAGCAGGACCTGCCTCTGCTGGCTCTGGTTCCAGGACCCACCCTCTTCTACATCGCCACGGCCAAGTTTACAGAGCCCAGCCGCATCCTGTCGGAGGGAGGCAGCGGACACTGAGCCTGCCAGGCAGCATTGGCTCTCAGGGCCACACCGAGTACAGAGGAAGCCAAGACCCAGCAGACCCAGAGGTGCCGTGGAAACGACGTAAGCCACCTGTTCATGTGTGGAAACCAGCCCTTTGGACAGACTCAAATCAACCGAGGCTTCATTTTCTATACATATATGTACATGTGTGTAAATAGATGGAATGAAAACGTATTTAAAACACATTAATATATGCCAACACACGTGCAACCCGAGTGCTGAGTTCACTGTAAATATGCAGCTGTTGCTCCTACTGAAAATATGAGAGATGTGTTTCCTACGCTGCCAGTCAGTCCAGAGTCATTCTGCTTCCTCACCTCACGTTTTGCCTTTATTCAGCTCATTTTCCGGACTTCTTTTAAAACCCACATACAGTATTGCTCGCACTCACGTCCTCCTCTGCTACAACCATTAAACACTGACAGGACTTTCTCGCCCTTGCTGCCGGAGTGGATCGACACTCTTTAGTTGTGAAAGAAGGAAGACATTGAGATCCAAATCAGCAACCCAAAACACATTTAGAAGCACTTTAATCATCTGCGGGACTCCTGATGTCAGCCCGGATGCCTCATTGTGGACCTACAGATTCCCTACAGTCTGTAGCTGCACTCACAGTCCCCTGAGAATTACCAGAGATCACGTCAAGGCACCACAATGATCCTGTAGTGTAAAAAAAAAAATGTAGGCGTTTGGGACCTTCTTCCAGCTGCTGCAGCATACATGTACGACGGAGCAGAGGTGGAAAGCCTTCAGGGGCAAGGGACAACATTCTGCAGTGAGTACAAGGTGCAGATGTCATTCAGGTGAGACCGTAATGGACACCTAAGCTGCTGACGCACAAACAGGACAGGACACATTTCCACCCAAATACTGTTTAAAAACAGGTGCTGACGGCAGGAGAGCAAACCAAGCTGACAGTTTAATTGTTGGGGTTAGAACCTATTTCTGGTATGACAGTACATGGAAAATCAGCCTCTGAGGCTTCAGCAACACGTTCTCCAGAGGACCAAACATCTGCCTTTGCAGCTTCAAGAAAATGAAGAAACTTACTGAATATTAAAATCAACATCTGTGAAATGATAACATCACATTTTCCTCCGTGTCATTCTAAATTGCATTCAATTAGATATAAATAAAAATAAGTTTGATATAAATGCACCCTGATCATATCAAAGGCACAACAGATATTACTAGAACTAAGAAACTCAACAAAGGCCACGTTCCAACCCAGTCCACGGTCCACAGCTGGGTTTTCTGTCCCACCAGGTTGAAAATGCATTGGGTGGGACAGAAAACCCGGCTGGATTATCACCCTCGAGGCCTGGGTTTAGACGTGGCTGTGTTAAATGTTGGCGTGGAACCAAAGGTTTGCATATTTTGCATGCTGTGCTGTGCCCAAAAAGCGTCACATAAACAGAGCGTGAAGTTGGATTCCTGTTCTTCACGACTGCACAATGTAGTCCAGTCATTTCCCTCCGGAAGGTCCTGGGGGAAACCTGCGGACATGAGGAGAGGATGCGAAGCACCCAGGAGCATTAGCCTGAGACTGCTGCTACTTCTGGATGTAGATGATGATGATGCACAGCGTTGCCACCAGGCCCAGAGCCTGGACGCCCAGGAACCAAAGCAGCAGCCAGAAGAAGAGCATGACTACAGGTTCCACTATTCTGTCCCCAAACAACATGTGGCTGAATCCCAGCCCCGCAGACACTTATTGAGCATCCCAAACAGAGTTCCCATTCTCTCACAGTCATCCAGGCGTGGCTGTCTGGCGGCCTCTTCCACTGTGCACCCCCAGGAACTGGGATTACTGGTGCTGGGGGGTCGCTGTCTGAGCTGGGGGGGGGACAAACCAGACGTGGACACTTGAACCTCTCAAATATATACCAATAACGTCAATACTCTGTCCCCACTTATCTAACTTTTTAATAGTCCACCTTTCGGAGGGAACGAACGCTACAGCAGGCCGTGCTCGGCTCTCTCACCCTGGCTTGCTGCTGTGGGAGTGCCAACTGCCGGACACCGGGCCTCCGGTGGGTCTTTGACAGCAGCTCTTCGCGCTGGCGACAGATAAACTGGTTTGGAATAGAAGGAGCAGCTCCGGACATTTTCTCCGATGAAAGCCTGAACTTAATAACAACACGGGTGTGACACTTCCGCCTTCCGACTTCTTCTCTGCATGTTTACAAACGAGGTCGTCCTTCTGCCCCCTGGCGGACCATTTCAGATTGCACCCGGAAACACATTGCGTGTAAACAATAGCAAAGATGGAAACCATTCATTCACTCATTCATTCATGGCACTGAACACTTAAGCACCCACCTCGCCTCCATTTGAGTTTTGTTCGTTGTGGTGAGGTTGTCCAAAGATGGGATGGGAGCTTGATTGTAAATGCCATTGCCCAATAAGAATGCCATGATAATGAAGAAGACAAGATGAATAAAGTAGTGTTTATGAGTTCTTCTTAATAAATGAATTTCTTCTGTCCTAGTGTTATTAGGAATTTTCAGCAATTCCTCCATCATACACTGTCATCTGTCATCCACTCTCAGAATGCTGGTCTACTTGTGGTTCCCAGAGTTTATAAGAGTAGAATGGGGGGCCGAGCATTTAGCTACCAGGCCCCTCTGCTATGGAACCAGCTCCCTGTCCAGGTACGGGAGGCTGACTCCATCGCTACTTTTAAGATTAGGCTTAAAACCTACCTCTTTGAAAAAGCTTATTGTTACTAATTCTGTAGTTCCAGTTACTATTATAGACAGACAAATTATCATAAGTAGGGGGTCGTCTAATCATTAGGTTAACATTTTAGCTATGCTGTTATAGGCCAAGGCTGCCGGGGTCCGGAAACATGATCACCTGACAGGCCTCTGTCACCCCACTGGGTCATGGTTTCCTCTCCTCTCCTCTCCTTTCCTCTCCTTTCCTCCTCCTCATCAAGCAGACTAGTTATGCTGATTCTTGTGTAGTTTTTCTGCCCCCCCCCCCGCCATGATCTCCGGCCCCGCTGACCCACTCAGCCGACGGCTTGCATAAATAGTGTATTTTTGTATGTGTTTCTATGCTTTGTGCCTCCTCCTCTCCTCTCCTCTCCTCTCCTCTCTCCTCCTTCTCCTCTCCTCTCCTCTCCTCTCCTCTCCTCTCTCTCTCTTCCATTCTATCCCTGCCTGTCCTCCCCCCTCTCCCTCTCTCTACCCAGCCGGCCATCAGCAGGAGGGTCCCCCTACATGAGCCTGGTCCTGCTCAAGGTTTCTTCCTGTTAAAGGGGAGTTTTTCCTTGCCACTGTTACTTGTTGGGGGTTAGGCCCTGGGATTCTGGAAAGCACCCTGAAACAATTTTGATTGTAAAAGACGCTGTATAAATAAAGATTGATTTGATTTGATTTGATTTGATTTGATTGATTGATTTGATTTGATTTGATTGATTTGATTTGATTGATTTGATTGCTGGGGAGATGAATTACAATGACCATTTTTCCCATCTGGGAGGAAGACATTGCTTCCTATTTTACTTACATTGTTCTGTAAAAACAGTAACTATTCTAACGTAAACCTCTGAACAGACGCTGTGAAGGCTCTGCTCACAGTGCTCTAATAAATTCTGTCTGTTTGTTTATGGTTAAAAATGAAAATAATAACAGTACTTTCCTCTCCTCCCTTTGTTAGCATGATATACCGTAATGCAGAAATGGGCTGCGGCCTGATGTTGTGATTTGTGACACGTGAGCTGTGGGATTATGTGGTGCCTGAAAGGAGCGTAATCCCAGCTAATCTGGGCAACAGATTCTCTGTGTGGACACAACGTCTGACTGAGAAGACTGGGACTATGGAGACATTTAGCGCCCTGGAGAGTGCTGATTTTGTCCTTTGAAAGATGTATCTGCTGCTGCTCTTTCAGATCCTGCAGTCTGTTCTACGGGAACTTTATGCCTGTCCCATTTCCTGCTCCTGCACATATGATGGCACCGGATTATCGGAGCTCAGGTTCATTCACATCTCTCTTTGTTTAGGATTTGATGACGCAACTTATTCTCATTCCTGAACAAATCAATGTTTGTATGTTGGCCAAAATGGTGGGGTTTTTATCTTTATTGTTACAGAAAGGTCAGAACCATTGTTGTAACTGCTGACACAATCTGTTAATGCAGTAGCACAGAACAGCACACATACACACAGACACACACCACACACACACACACGTACAGACAAGCAGCTGGTGGAATCTGACTTTAGACCTGACGGTCTTGTGTTTATCATTCACTCCATCAGGTTGGTCCAGTGCAGTGACTCCAAAATGTCTTCTGTTCCAATTAATGTCCCTTCGGACACAGTAAGGCTTCGACTAGAGAAGACTCAGATCTCCAGAGTACCCCGCGCAGCCTTCTACAACCTATCAGAACTGCGGTTCCTGTGGTTGACATACAATTCCATCACAACTGTCCATCCCAGCAGCTTTGTCAACCTGAAGGCCTTGCGAGAGCTGCGTCTTGATGGGAACTTCCTTGCATCCTTCCCCTGGGAGGGGCTCAGGGACATGCCTCGCCTCCAAACTCTGGGTCTTCACAACAACCGCCTGTCCAGCTCCCAGCCCATGCTTCTGTCTTCCTCCCCAACATCACCTATCTGGACCTGTCCAGCAACAGGTGAATCAGTTTCTTCATCAGGTGGAATACATTAATATCTGCACTTACGGGCCACTTCATTAGCTACACCTTCTTAATACTTGGATGGGTCCTTTTGCCTTCAGAACTTAATTTTTCATGCAAGGTTTCAGGGTTTCCTCTCTTGTCCATTCTGAATCAAATGGTAGCCTGGTTTCCTGCAGGCAGCAGAAAGAGAACAAGGCAACAACAGCAACTCTGGTCTCTCTGAAAGTTTGCTTTAAAAAACTGCTAAGCCTGTTTATGTAGCTCACCAGTAATTGCTCTTTCCCTTCACCTGTCAGGCTGACTACATTACCCCTTGAGATGTTGGACCTTTGGTTTCCTCTCCTGGATAAAGGACAAGCTCAAAGAAGAATTCTGGGTAAACAGATGATACAAACCTTTTATTTTTATTAGAGTTGGCTGAGAAATAAAGAAATGCTGCATTTGGCTTTTTAATTGGTACAAAAATGACTGTCGCATAAGTCATCAGTTTTACGACCACCTCGTATTGATTGAGCTCCTGAGGTGTAAGTTGGGTTGAGGCAAAGATCTGAGGGGTTTCCAGGTTGGATCTGTGGTGCAGTATGTGGGACAGAAGGGTAAATGCATCATTGGAGTCATCAAGTGGACTCCTTCGTTCCTTCTCTGATGACCTTCTGCACCCCACATGCTATGTTGTGGCCCATGTGCGGTCTCCCCTTTTTACCCAGAGTCACTGGCTTCCCTGTTCAGCTGTGCTTGTGAGAGCTTTGGCTTGGTGTTGGACTTGGCCTCACATTCCCAAATCCTTGAGCAGCCTGGTAGCAGCCAACTTACGATGGAATTTTTCTCAGTGTACCTGAGGCTCTTTCGTTCAGCTCCATCATACAAACCTGTGGAAGTGAGAGCAAGAGAGAAGGAGGTCCGGTCTGAGGTTTGCAGTGGCGATTTCTGATGGAAAGCACAGCCTTTGACTCAGCTTGACCAGCACCAGTTCAGCATTCCTCCCAGCGGACAAGGATCAGATGTTCTGGCCTGGAATTGATGGCCGATCATTTGGTCTCCATAACAGCTGTAAGGCACTGCATCGCTTGGTTTTACCCCCAGTTGTAGCAACCTTTGTCTTCCATAACCCAGACTGTGCTTGAGGCTTGTTAGAGGTGGCAGAACATCATATGCTGTAAAATGAAGATGGGGGTGGGATGCTTCCATAGTTCATATTTTCCTTTCGAGAGGACTTTTTCTCTCAGCTCTCTCTTCAAATTGAGGGATGTCCCACATGTACCTTGCTGCCTGCTCTTGCTGGCACACCTCCTGAAAGACTAGGCCTCTGGACCGAGGTGGAGCTGCCTCGTGCCGTTATGGTTTGCTCTTTTCAAGGCCAAATCCTCCTCTCTCGCACAAGGCCAGTGTTGCTTTGGTGATGTTTGAGATGTTTTTTCACAGGATTCTGACGGCGTCATTTCCAGCCTCTCTCTGGAGCACTTGAATTCCTCCAAAAGACTAGGCAGGGGAGGCTCCAGAAAGCCTCCTCCATACCACCTTTTTTTTGCCGAAACACCTGGAAAGACCTAGCCACTTTGATAACCTGCACAAACGAGAATTAGCTCTAGATACCAATGCAATATGTCACAAGTATAAATTGAGTATCTCTAGTAGATAATGTATATGAGACATTCTCTGTTTGGCACACAGGTCTCCAGGACAATCCCTGGATATGTGACTGCCAGATCTCTATGCTGATGTCATTGTCCATGTCTTTGGGGAGCCCTGTGGTTCTCATGGACCAGCTCTTGATCTGCAGTAGAGCTGTGGGGCAATCCACGATACTGCTGACCCCAGTACAATTCTCTCACTGTATGCGGCCTTCCATCCAGCCTGCAGCCACCAGGGTCATCTCTCCACTGGGCAGCAATGTTATTCTCCGTTGTGATGCCACCGGCTATCCAACACCTGCCCTAGCCTGGATCAAAACCTCAGCCTACACAGGTAGATGAGCAGGGTTGCTGTTTGGCTGGTGAGCTTTACAAACCCACGCAAATCAAACAATTCACAATCTGATATGCTTCTTTGTGCAGACTGTTGCCAAGAAGCCATTGCTGACAGCTCCCTCCAGCTGCCCAGGTTTTTGGAGAGTTGTAAGTGGTGGCTTTTCCTTTTCTTTCAGCATCTGCACCTCAGGCAGTGGAAATTTTCATTGTTTTATTTTGCAGTTATGCAGGATTCTCCTCGCGTGGGGGTTCGGTGGTCCATCATCATCCTGAATGGATTATCATACGAGGATGCAGGTGAATATCGCTGTCAGGCACGTAACATGGCTGGAATATCTGAAGCGCTGATTAAACTGAAAGTGGTGGGAGTCACCAGCTCATCCCACCTTCCAAAGAGAAAGTCGGTAAAGACTGGAGCAAAAGCATCATCCAAATACAGAAGGCCGTCGAAAGCTGGCTCCCTCTCTGTGAAGGACCAACAGGTACGAACAAATGTCACATCAAGCTACCTTAACAGGGAACAGCTGCTAACCTTCTGAGAAATGTGGCCTCAAAAACAGGCAAAAATGATGCTGAGAACAAAAAAGCTCTGTTTAAAAAGATCTAAATTTCTAACTGGTCTGCTGGCAAGTTATTCTTTTTAAAAATAATGTGAAGTTCAAAATGGGTGTGATTGTCACAAATCTTATAAATGGTGTGAAATAATTAGGTTTGGAGTTGTTTTGTAAAATAAAAATGTTCACCGCCGATCAAGTGTGTCAGTTATTGTCCTTCTCTATGTCCAACCCTGCTAGAGGAGAGGAGAGGAGAGGAGAGGAGAGGAGAGGAGAGAGGAGAGGAGAGAGGAGGAGAGAGAGGAGAGGGAGAGGAGGAGAGGAGAGGAGGAGAGGAGAGGAGAGGAGAGGAGAGGAGAGGAGAGGAGAGGAGAGGAGAGGGAGAGGAGAGGAGAGGCAGCCATGACCCAGCAGGGTTTCAGCATCCTGGTGATCAGGAGCTCGGCCTCTCACAGCATAACTAAGATGTTAACCTGGTAATCAGACGGGCCTCTAAACATGATAATGATGGTTGGGGACAGCCCAGTCACGTGTGTGTTCACAACACTGGGGTGGGCCCAGGAGGCAGGGACATGTGTCAAACTCAGTCCACGAGGGCCACGATCCTGCCAGGTTTTCTGTCCTACCAGGCTGAAAATGCATTCAGTGGGATAGGAAACCCGGCAGGATCGTGGCCCTCAAGGACTGAGTTTGACATTCCTGGAAGACTTGTCTCAAGCCTGTGGGACCTTGTGCCCAGTGGGGACGGGGTGGATGTGTTGCACTGGATTGATGTGGTAGGGCAGACAATCACAGACAAACACGCATATGCACATCGTGAGTCACGTGCACACCCATCCTAGAAAACAATTGAATATGATTTCATAAGGTGCGGATGAGTTAGACAGACAGGACACAATAAATGTGTCTGACAGACAGACACGCAGGGCCGACGCGGTCCAGGACTGGACAGGACCGCCTAGGGCTGCTGGACAGGACTGTCCAGAGCTGTTGGACCGATCCTCCAGGGCTGCTGGACAGGACCGGTGAACAGCTTAAAATCCTCTTCAAAGTCATACTTGAATAATGAGCACATTAGATATATTTGGGCTGTAATATTTTGCCCGTGTACGTGTGTGTGTGCGCGCACCACCCTCGCGGCTGGCACGGATCAGATTTCGGTGCATGAAACATGAGCTCGTATCGACTTGAACCCAGCAGCAATGAGCAGGAAGACCGACAGGCTGGCGGCGGAGGACGACGACAGCCCGGCCCTGGCTTATTGGGATGAAGAGGACGATCTGGAGGCGTTTTCAGACGCGGAGCTCGGCTGTGAGGACGGAGGTGAGCGCAGAGGAGCGCGGAGGCTCTGGAGCGCATCCCCCAGATCCCGCGAGTTCGACTTCGAGTCCGCGACAACTGCGCCAACTTCCATCCTGCTTTTACTCGCTGCTGTGGTCGGGAGCAGCACACACACACACACACACACACACACACACACACACACACACACACACACACACACACACAGTGTACAGTTTATATTCTTCTCAATGTCGAATTGCAGTATGTCATTTAACTGCTGTAATTATAATATTTTCTCCGTTTTTTTTGGTTTATTTATTTAGATTATAACGTCTTAACGTGTTTCTCTCTGGATTTTTCAAAGGGCACACTGATAAAAATGATTGCGCTCACATTCTGCGCCGCTGTTCTCTGAACTGATCCCTGCTTTGATCCCAGACTCTACGTGCCAAAGTGTCCTTGAGCAAGACGCTGAGGCCCAAAATAGAACGAGCAGGGCTGTAATGGAAAGTGCTCTGAGTGGTCAAAGATTACTGGAAAACTGCCCCTTTAGTCCCCGTTGTGTCCCAGCTTGTGTGGGGAGGTTGTTTTCTCTGCGTGAACGCGGCGCGTTGTTATTTCATGTGCAGGGTTGGGCTTCAGCGACTCCTTGAACCCAGAGGTCAAACCTCGTATTCTGTTGATGGGGCTCCGTCGGAGCGGGAAATCCTCCACAGAAGGTGGTATTCCTAAATGTCCCCCAGCGAGACCCTGTTCTTGGAGAGCACCAATAAGATCTGCAGAGAAGACGTGTCCAGCAGCTCGTTTGTCAGTTTCCAGATCTGGGACTTTCCCGGCCAAATTGATTTTTTCGACCCCACTTTCGATTATGAAATGATCTTCCGGGGCACCGGAGCACTGATCTTTGTCATTGACTCCCAGGTCAGTTCACAAGTCCACACATCTGTTGCTCACTGTTACGCTTAGCATCCTGCCATGTCACTTGGTGTCTCTGTCTTGGTGCTGGCAGGATGACTACGTGGAGGCTGTAAGCAGACTGCATCTGACTGTGACCCGAGCCTACAAAGTAAACACAAACATCAACTTCGAGGTATTCATTCATAAAGTAGACGGCCTCTCTGACGACCACAAGATCCAGAAACAGAGAGACATTCACAGACGGGCCAATGATGACCTGGTGGACGCCGGCTTGCAGTCAATAAACCTGAGGTGAGGATCGCCCGGTACAGATCACCGGCACAAGCTGTAGGGTCACCTTCAGCTGAAGCATCTTCTGGTCATTTTCACAGCTTCTATTTGACCAGCATATATGACCACTCTATATTCGAGGCTTTCAGCAAAGTGGTCCAGAAGCTGATCCCACAACTGCCAACGCTGGAAAACCTGCTCAACATTTTCATCTCAGTAAGTGAAAAACGAGACCCTGGGCTTTCTTTGTCTTCTCCTGCCAATGGCAAGAGAGCAAATTGGTGCACTGAAGTCATGTGACGTTTTCCCTGAGAACTTGATGTGTTAGCTTCTGCCTGTGCTTCACCGTCCTGCCGCTAGGTAGCAGTGCACCACGGACGGAAGAGGTTCGTTGGGCTCAAGAAAACGAGCAGAAAATCTCCTTTTAATTCATATTTCACAATTTCCTTTCCTAAAGTGTCACCTGATCCACCTGATTCATTTGGATTCAGAAAAAAAAAAACATTGATTTTTTAAAATTATTTTATTGAAAGTTTTCTTGAACAAATGACATTTCTTTCTTGACGTCTGCGTTCTGTTGATGCCGTACATAAAGCTGCAGAATAATAGTTGCGGATCGGTGCAGTTTTGTCTTCTGGACACAAAAAGGATGGACATAATCGCTTCTCAAAATGACACCATGAGCTTGTGTAGCTGACGTTTAACGAAGGCTGCAATGATCAGTCACGTCTGCTCCCTCAGAATTCCTGCATCGAGAAGGCCTTCCTGTTTGACGTGCTCAGCAAGATTTACATCGCCACAGACAGTAGTCCAGTGGACATGTCCACCTATGAGCTGTGCTGTGACATGATTGATGTGGTCATCGACATCTCCTGCATCTACGGGTAAGCTGATCCCTAAAACCTCCTAAAATCCTCCTGCTGCTCCTCCACACACAGGGAGAACGTTGGTAAAAGGTTGAAGAGAACAGGTCTTCCTTTGTGTGGACCATTCAATAAAATGGAGAAAAGCCAAATTATTTAAACCGGACCCTTAAATTGCACCATTTGACTGGAATGTGAAAAGATGAAATGTTTGTTGCTCCCTAAATCCACAGCACTAACCGAAATCCTAACCACCAAGTCCTGCTCTGTTGAAACGCAACCATTCATCTCAACTCAACATCCCAGCAGAGCAGAGAGGAACCAAACTGTTAAATACAGCTTTGACCTGAGTCTTCAGGCTCTTTCGGTGATGCTTGAGGTTCCAACCTGGCGTCCTTCCCTTTCTTCTAAAGCTCATTCTACGTTCTAACTGGAGTCCACCTGTGGTTGATTCACCTGGCTGCACACAATTAACGGGAAAACACACGGCCGTCTGTACGGACACAAAGGCAGTAAAGAACAAACGAGGAGGACAGAAGAACTGTTCACAGAGATCAGTTGAGTCAGGGAACGGATCTGGGGACAATTTAATGGACTGAGGGTTTCAAAGGTGACCACCATCCTTCTGACATGGCTGACGTTTGGACCAACCAGGACTCTTCCCACAAGTAGGAGATCAAACAGAAGCAAGCTGGGGTCTTGTTAGGGGACAGGGTCAGCACCAGTCCAACCTTGGTCAGAGCACTGGGATCTAGCACGGGTTCCAACTGTTGCATCTGAAGGAAAGCGTGCGCCATCCGCCACCTGCTCTCCCATCACCACAGTGCAGGACCATCATGGCAGAAACCATGGAACAGGCTGAACGAGGACCTTTGACTTGGCCAGAGTTTCACCGTCTCACAGGACAATGGTTGGTCCAGCTGCATCCACTCAAGTGCCAGAGCTGCACTTGAGGGAAAATGTGAATTTCGCTGTGCACGTGTGATCCCAGTGGACGAGGTCGGATCTGCACCACATCCCCGCTTCAATTATCGCTGTGGCTGAGAGTGTAAATGAGAACCAAATCCAGACTTTCTGTGGGCCAGAGATAAACTAGATTATCTGGGCTCACCTCTGAAACCGTGACCTACACTCACCTATGCATCCTTTTCTATAAAGGTTAATAAATGCGGTAAAATCACCTTTTCAAACAGACTTGTGACTGCCAGGAACTTTACATTTGCATTTCCATTCAGAGGCACTGACTGGTTCTGGCTTCATGTTCTCTCTCGTAGAGAATGCTGTCCCTCAAACCATCCTAGTGGTGGTTCATTACTGTTTGAGGACCTTGTGTCTGTGCTGAGTCTGCTGTGTGTGTGTGTGTGTGTGTGTGTGTGTGTGTGGTGTTCAGTCTCTGGTGAATTTTGCTCATTTCTTAATGAGTTCTGAAATGAGCATGAAAGGAGTGTTTCATGAGTTGTATTTGTCAGTCAAATTTGCTCGTCCGTCCATCTGTCTCTCCATCTGTCCCTGTCTTTAGGGGACCATGGTCTTCCTTGGGCAGTTAGAAACATCTGATTTTTTTTAGAGTTATTATTGTAGCAGATGCAGGGGTGTCCATGGAGGGAATTCTGGCACCTCTTACGTCTAGGATAATTCCAGAGATGTACCAAAGTGAAAAACTGTAATCCAGCTATAATTTATAATTTACATACTCAAAATTTGACTCATCAGAATTCTTTCCTTGTCCCAGTTTACTTGCAAGGGAGAAAATTCCATAATGGACAGGAATGTGTCTATCTCTAGGTAGACTAGATAGCGATAAGCATCTATTTGGGGGCAAGTAGGGCCCCATTTCTGGTTGACCTATAACAAACACCTGGAGAGAGGAGGAAGAACGGCCCAACAACAGCAAGAAGGATCGTGAGACCGCTTTGTTCATCTCCTACATAACGTATGTGATACTTATTGTGCAGACAAGATGCAGGCTATTCTAGGTTGTGCACATGCTCCGATGAAGGCCTATACACGTTGGAGAAGTTCAAATTCTAATCACATTATCAGCTAAAACGGTCACATAAGGAGAACTCCGATAGTAGACCGACACGTTTACATGAGCATCAGTTGTCCAGTTACAGTCTGATTAGTGCACTCATTGGTTTTGTGTAAACTTTATGTCTGTTCTCCTATTTGCAACCTGTCAGGCTGGGTAGAGAGAGGTGAAGCAGAGAAGGGTATGATAACTCTACTTTTCTTGTTCTACTTTGTTATAAAGCTTTTTTCTCTTGTTTAGTTGGGGAAGTGACAGCCCCAGCCTGGCCAGCCCTGCAACCCCCCTTACCATTCATCGCTACGTGGGTTAACCCTTTCCCTTGGTTTTTTCACCCTCGCAAAATCTTACTCGGACATTTTGGAACTATTGTGCTTCGCATCTTGTGGTCTCTGTTACAATACGTGGTTGTCCAGGACCCGAACGCAGGCAAGACGCAGTGATGAAAGGTCCAAAATAGGTTTTATTAAACAAACACAAAAGGACAGTCCTCCTGGACTGCCGGGAAGCAACAGATCTTACTCCGGGTGTGCACAAAAAGCTCCAGCATGGAGCCACAAAAATCACCAAAATCTTCAAAAACCAACAAAGTCACCAGAAACATCAAAATCACACAACAATCCTCCGACACCGGTAGGCCGACGTCTTAGTCCTTAAATAGGCGGCTGATCGCGGATGGCCTGCAGGTGCGCCAACCGGTGGCCGGAGCATGGCTCCACCACGCCCCCTGCAGGAAAAACGCAACCGGGAAGCCTGGACCCCAACAGTCTCTGAGCCAAATGGTGTGTCTGTGCGATTATTTGGACTGAGGCATATTTAAGGGCTCGCCCACTTCTCATGCGCTCTGTATTGCGGTTTGTTCGTTGCTGGTGGGCTTCGTGTGTTGGGCCGTGGTTAGTGTTATTGTCAGGGAGCAGGCAAATAGGCTGAGGGATGCAGACTGTGGCAGCATTTACATTGTGTGCTCCACACCTTGTTTTTAGTTTGTTTTGCTGCCTTTTGTGCCTTTGAGCGTGTTTAGGCTCCTGAGTTGCAAACTTTATCATAATGCATCCTTTTTTTTTACCAGGAAACGTGTTGGATAGTGGCTGATGTTTTTGTCGGCTGAATTTTTTCGTTGGTGTGATCGGATTGTGACTTTGTGAAGATAGACTTTAATCTGGGGACTTGGTTGAAATTGCCACTTTAGAACTGTTGTTTCCAAACAATGGCGTAAAGCCTGTGCTGAATTTGGGTGCAGGTATTACAAACTAGCCACAGGCACTCAGAAAATAGTATTTTACCCATCCCCAGGCTTACCAAGCTGACAAGGCATTATAAAGAGTCAGTCTGAACAGCTGGCCTATCTCACAGGGGATCTAGGATATGGCTTTGAACCTGAGATTGATTACCAAGAGTTAAATGGACTTTTTACATTTTACATCCCAGCGGTGCATGTGCAAACATACATAAATGTTTTGAAGAAATGAAATGAAAAATGTTTGAAAAAATAGTACAGTGTTCATCCAAACCCATTCTAACTCTAGAGGAGTCAACCAGTTTAGGGCAAAGAGTTCCAGCCTATTCTGCACTGGGAGAGCTACATGCGCTAACTGATGGACCACTTGTATGCACTGTCTGCCACCAGTAGTCTGAGGAACTCTGCAGACAGGTCAGAATTTTGACACCAGACATCGCATTTTCGAACCATTGAAGCAGTGTGGAAGAACTATCCAGCACTTTACAAGCATTTAAGATCTGCACCCGAAGATCCCTCCCATGGTTGCGCTACGAAACAAACACACAGTAGACTTACCATGTGCACATCTTCACATGTGGTTGTGAACAACCTGGGCATCATGTGCGACGGTTGCAAGAATTATCCGCGCTCTCAATCGAGACTCAAAAACAAGGAGTTACCATCATACCGGGTACATTTCAGGGTACTCAAGGCCATTTTGGGTAGACCGGTTTGCCACAATGAACTGAACAAACGGGGAATTGAGGAAGATTCCCTGCATGGCACCACACTGGAGTCCACCTGAAGCAGATTTTCCCAACTGTGGACAAAAACTCGATGCACTGTAAGACCAGCTGTCAGATCAAACTGGAGCTAACAGGTTCATTGAGGAGCTGAAGAAGCTTTATTCAGTACTCGCCCTCGGATGCAGGTGCCCTGTATGGAGAGACTGCGGTCGAGTTGCTGAGTCAGCGCTTTTGCATTGGGAACCCATGCGGACCTCATATGGGCCTCAAGAAAGTCCAGACTGTGATGGAGAATCACCTGATGGACTGAGTTGTAGCTGTCAATGGCATTCCTATTGCAATTGCTGAATGTGAGCGTAGATTTCCTCCCCAAACCGTGTCTGTCTGCTCACATCCACTCCAGTCTCGTATGTGAGCTCGGAGGTGGCCCAAGGACAGGGAACTGCTACAGACAGAACCCAAAACAGACAGGAGGAGAACCAGTATTTAGGGTTAGGAAGATTTGTGCGATTTATTGTAATCTGTGAACTGTTGTTTTTTTAACTTTTTTTTATATGCTGCTCAAAAAAATTAGAGGAACACTTCGAAAAACATCAGATCTAAATTGGGGGAAATCTGAATATCTTTCCTGATAAAAAATAGGTGATGTATTAGTAACAAAATTATGCCACATAATTTGATAGAAATGAAAATTATCACCCTGTAGAGGGGGAAATCAAAGACACCCCAAAAATGAAAGTGAGAAAATGATGCAGCAGACTGGTTCATTTTGCCAAAATGTCATTGTAGCAACTCAAAATGATTCTCAGTAGTTTGTGTGGCCCCCACATGCTTGTATGCATGCCTGACAACGTCGGGGCATGCTCCTAATGAGACAACGTATGGTGTCCTGGGGGATCTCCTCCCGGATCTGGACCAGGGCATCACTGAGCTCCTGGACAGTCTGAGAATCAACCTGGAAGCGCCGGATGGACCTAAACATAACGTCCCAGAGGTGTTCTATTGGGTTTAGGTCAGGTGAACGTGGGGGGCAGTCAATGGTATCAGTTCCTTCATCCTCCAGGAACTGCCTGCATAATCTAGCCACATGAGGTCAGGCATTGTCGCAGACCAGGAGGAACCCAGGTTCCACTGCACCAGCGTAGGTTCTGACAACGGGTCCAAGGATTTCATCCCAATACCTAATAGCAGCCAGGGTGCCATTATCTCCAGACCCTTTCAAGTCTGTCACATGTTTTAGGTTGAACCTGCTCTCATCGGCCAGTGGCGTAGTTGCCAATTCTGTTGGTCTATGGCAAATGCTAATTGAGCTCTACTGTGCCAGGCAGTGAGCCCAGGGCCCACAACAGGACGTCAGGCCCTCAGGCCACCCACATTGAGCCTGTTTCTGATTGTTTGGTCAGAAACATTCACACCAGTGGCCTGCTGGAGGTCATTTTGTCCAGATCTCCTGGAGTAACTACCTGTCTCCTGGAATCTCCTCTATGCTCTTGAGACTGTGCTGGGAGACACAGACACAACCTTCTTTCAACAGCACATATTGATGTGCCATCCTGGAGGAGTTGGACTACTTGTGCAACCTCTGTAGCGTCCAGGTACCACACCATGCTATCAACAGAGATGTTGATCCAAGCCGAATGAATAACTACAGCAGTAGAAAGCCAGTCAGTAAAAAAAATCAGCCAAAAGAGATGAGGAGGGAAAGAAAGTCTCATCACTCCCTGGCAACCACTTTCTCAAGGATCTTAGACCAAAGGGGGGTCGGAGGTCAGCCTGTAGTTAGTTAACTCTTCTTCAGCTAGAGTCGTTTTTTATACTCAAGGTTTAGTTACAACTACCTTAAAACCCTGAGGTACCGAAGCTCATCCTAGAGACAGACTGATTATGTCTAGCAGGGAGGTGCTAATAAATGAAAAGATCCACCTCAGCTGTGGCGTTGGGATGGGGTCTCAGAGAAAGGTTGATGGTTTGGATGAAGACATGAGTGAGGAGAGTTCTGAAAGGCTAATGGGACTAAGACAGTCCAGGCAACTGTTGGTTGGATTGTATCTGAGATGAGTTCGAGTTTGGAATCAGAGTTGACAGAGGTCAGATCCTGGCAGATCTTTTCCTGAATGTTGAAAATGCTGTCATTGAAAAAGCTCAAGAAATGGATACTAGTTAAGGGGATGGTGGATCCAGTGATGCTTTGGCTCTCGTTAGATTGGCTGCAATGCTGACAAGAAAACCCGAGCAGTTCTTTTTATTTCCTCTATTCATTTGGAGTTGTGAGTTGTTCTAGCATTGCACAGTGCTTTTCTCTATGTGTTCAGGCTCTCTTTCCAGGCTGAGTGAGAATCCTCTACCTTGGTGGAGCACCATTTCCTTTCTTCTTACTGTCATGTTTGTTTTAATTTGTGAGTTTCAGAATTAAACCAGTGAGCAAATTTATTTGTTTATAAGTTTCTTTTAAGGGGTGCAGCAGAGGCCAGAGCCTTGGCTGGAACTGCTGCCTGAAACTTACTCTTGGCACAATGAGGTAACTACTGAGAGACAACATTTTTCATGCGGCTTGTAATCTTGTGTGACTGGGTCGAGTTGATTAATTTAGAATAGGGGTGCTCAACACATCGATCGTGATCTACCAGTCGATTACCAAGGTATTATTGGTAGATTGTGTGACAATAAAAAAACTAGACGTCGGCCTATCATCCATCCCGTCACTTGACTGATCTAATGGGCAGCCAGTCAGATGACATCTGAATTTTTTGACACTTGGGTCACTGTGCATGCGCAAACAACGGCTCTAAGTGCAGCAAAGCTAACAAGCTAGTCAGATTGTTACCGCTAATTCATTTTTTCCTCTTAAACTTAAGAAAGGGTATTAAAATGAGTGGGTGAGCTTGACCAAGTTAGAAGAATAAAACTTTCAGACAGAATGGGAGGAGGACTTTTTTTTCCATGATGACATTTTCAAAGTGCATTTGTCTCATCTGCCAGTCTACCATGGCAATACCAAAGAAGGGACACATGGAGCAGCATTTTCGGACTGTTCATGGAAAATATGACACCGAATTCCTGCGGAAAGCGAGCTGGGAAAGAGAAAGGGGAAGGAACTAAAGTCCCAGTTGTTGGGACAGTCTGGGCTATGCATCCCTGATGTGCATCTCCTTACATTACTTTACGATACGATACGGTTGATGATACAGTGTGATTTAATCATGATTTGAAAACAACACGGCTTCATTACAAAAATATTTGGTTCGATATTTGTGATACAAGAGTTTATTAGCCCACATCAGGTTTCTTACCTCAATATGATAATAAAGGCAATGAGAGGGATATATTTAATATTTGGCTGCTTTTAATGGAGCAAAGCCCTAATTCAGTATGTCCAGACAGCTGCTGCCTGCCAGGCATTTAGCTGACTAAATAGTAAATGAGTGTAACTTGCAGATTTTCAGTTCGAGCTGCTGGAAATGATCTTCTCACAAGACCGCTTAAGTGGAGTGACTGAGTGTAATATCGACAGGACTGCCTTCTATGAGGCAGGAAAATAATTTGTGTGTTAGAAACAGAGGTTTCCATGCCATGCGTTGACAGGTTCACAATGCTACTGACGTGCACAACAACCACAAAGTTTGTGTGCGTCTTGACAAGTTTACCTCCTTGCTTGAAAAACCCCAAATATTGCCCCACGTGTGTTTGTGTATTTTTTGCAGAATAAATATCTCCGTGCTGCTAACGTTGCTCTCGGCCTCTGGTTTTCTCCATGCTTAAGAAGCGATGGTGCATTCAGTTTGACTTGGAAACACCATAAGGCAGCGCACACCATTGCACATGCCGTTTGCTTGACATTACCTCATTAACCATTAATTGCTAATTAGGGAGGATCCCCCTCAAAACTCAGCTTATCTTGGAGTTGCCAGGGTTTCCACAAGTAGAAGAGGGGCTAGAGCCTCCAGTTCTCTGCGACAGCTCCCAGTCTGGATCTGGGAGGTGGACGCAGCTTCAATGTTTCAGACTAGACTTAAAACCTTAAAACCTTTTTGATCCGCCTCACAATTGGGGCCAACACAGAAATGCTGTGTTCTGCTGTATAGGCTCACATTGCTGGGTGCTCCTATAACGACACCCCCGCCCTAATATATATTCATCTCATGCGGAGGTCCATATTCCTGTCATGGACCAGCTCTCTGCATGAGGACACCTGAAAATTACCCTGGGACCAGGGTCTTCTTTTCTTATGCTGTACATTAGGGATGTCCATGTTTCTGCACATGTGGCATCTACTGCACGTTTGTCCATCCCAGGGGGAGAAAGATCCCTCATCCGTGGCTGTCCTTCAGGC
Organism: Takifugu rubripes; assembly: GCF_901000725.2. Taxonomy (NCBI): domain Eukaryota; kingdom Metazoa; phylum Chordata; class Actinopteri; order Tetraodontiformes; family Tetraodontidae; genus Takifugu; species Takifugu rubripes. The sequence goes on along the minus strand of NC_042286.1, from coordinate 488,243 downwards.
TTCTTCTCTTTCATTAAAAAGGGTATTTCCTGCCCTGGTTTGAGGGCCTGGTTTCAGTTACCCAGCTCCCCTGCTACTAGTGATTTGCTAACTATGTGCTAGCATCTGTGCTAACACTTGTTCCATGCCACTTTTCTAACTCAGTCAGCCCCACCTCTAATGTTACGTTTAAACTACACTTCTTACAAGCACCATTACCACTAAAAGGAACAAATGAGTAACTAAGCATTTGACACATTGAGTGGAGGAGTGGAATGCGTGGGGGAGAAACCATGCTAATGAGAGCTAGCAGGACGGCTAAACGCTAAACAAGCAGTGGAATCAATTAAAATGCCTGTTGCAGAAGGTGGGGAGCTTTTGTGCTGGTTAGTTACAGACTTCAGATAGAATTAGGTGCAAGATTTGACAAGTTTTTGAGAAGTTTTCTGGAAATTACGCTCTAAATTCTAAGAACTATCAACAGCAATTGCATTAAAGTAAAACAGGAAAGTTTAAAAAGTTGAAGGATCAGCTTATTTTTGAGCAAAACTAACCAGTCACTCTCTCCTCTTTTGAGCTTGCTGTTTCAGAAGGTCAGACTTAGAGAATGTCTTCTGAATACTTTGTAAAATCACTAATGTGCTTGTGCATAAAAAACACCACCTCATGTGTCTGAGCAAGACAAAGACGCGTTGTAATCCAAATTGTAGTCCCATAGTCATTTCAGCACAAATCTTTTGATACGCCCATGACATTCCTCTTGCTCGTCGACTAGAGATAATACATTCGCACTGACAATTGTACTGTTTTTCTGGCCAGGCTTGTCAACATTTTGTGGCAAATCAAACCAGGGTATTTCACCACGGCCCACCAAAAGGCCGATACCCTGTCCTGTAGTTTCATGGATGCATGAATAATTCCTTTGTGTTGTTCACCATCTTAGGGTGGGGGTGTGGTGTGTGGCCAGGCATGAATTGGTCCTGATTATTGCACTTGTGGTGCTGCTGTTGGTTTTTTCCTCTTCGCCCTCTCTGTTTCTCTCTCCACAGGTGGGCAATCAATTGCCTCTCAGGTCGGGTATAAAGAGGGGAGGAAGCCCACTTTCTTCTTCTGGAGCAGCAGCAGGGGACTTACCCCCTTTGAACAGCAGTGAGCATATTTCCTGCTGACCATAAACACCCCTCTCCCCCCCCACCACCAATTTAAATTCATTTTTTGTGGTTCTTTTGGACCAAAAATCTTGTATGCACATTTTGGAATTTTTTTTGGGCATCCGTCCTATCTTTTGGGGTCATTGCCCAATTTTTTCAGCAGGCGTACTTGCATCAGTAATTGTTAAACTCAGAAATTGACTTGTTGATAGGACTATTTTCTGTCCATGTTTTCACATATTTAAGGTTGACCTCTGGTAGCACTTTCCTGCGACCGGTTACGTCTTTATGGCGCTTTCAGAGAAAATAGAAACAACTATATGCAAATGTGCGAGTACAACATCAGAAATAATAGAAGCATTAGAGAACATGTCCAGTTACCCATTGTTTGTTGCTCTGATACACACTGAATAGTTACAATACTTACCACAGTTTAAAATATTGCATGGGTATGGATGAAGGCCCCTGGATGTGAGCGTTTGTGGATGCAGTACCTGGCTCAAGGTAACCTCGGCAGTGCTCTGAGGATGTTCTGGCTAGTTTTGTTCACATTGGGCCTCGAGCCGAGAACCCTCTCCACCCTCCCTGTGACACTGAAAGGAATAAAGCGGTTAAGATAAAAGATATTGCTCAATTTTCCATCATGATGGCAAAAGTAGTGCCTTTGTTTGATCCACTTCTGTGCTGGACTGAGGATGTCTGAGCTGACTCCTTGTCTCTTGTCTTGTTTACTTGATATCAATTTGGGTTCTTGTTTGACCTTTTGACCTGATTCCCAGTATGCTGGGTCAGATCTGTTTGACTGGTACTTTTTTGCTGGGGGAACGATAGGTGATCCAGAGCGTGATGGAACAGGATGTGCTCATCAGACACTGGCACATCGCAGAAGAGTGCAAAGGACTTCAGTGGCAGCAGTTTCTGGCTTTATTGAGGAGACATTAAATTATATGGCCTTCATCTTTCATGTTGTCAGATCTCACTCTACTGAGAGTTGAGACAAAAATGAGAGAAATCCATGAAATATTTCACTCATATTGGTTCATCTCATAAAAATAACTGGCATGCATGGGCCCGGACGCTTATCAAAAGCAGCTGAATAAACTGCTCAAGTCAATGCTTGCAACGAAAAGGAGAGAGCCCCCTCACACTTCTAAGCACTCAAACAATGGTTTATTCCACCGAGGATCAGAATCCAAATCAAAATGAATGTGACAAATCTGGAGGCCAAACACCTTGTGGCGTGTGTCCAAGGGGGAAAAGAGAGCAGAGATCCAGGTCAGCAACCGTTGTCACTCTTTAACCACACCACCTCCCGGGTGCAGCCATCTGCCTTCCGACAGCATTCACAACACCTGGCCTGGCAACACTCGGAGACCATTCCTGGCGATCTACTGAAGAATGGCCCCAGAAACTATCCCGGTCTTGTTTTTTATATGATAAAGTGGTTTTGGGGAGGTGAGACATCCACATCATGGTGAGGGGTGCTCTTGTTCAGTGTGTATGACAAAAGCTGCATATGACCCCTGACCTTTGTCCCATCTCTGCCAACATTATCAAGTGCTGGAAAGGACATTAGCCATGTCGGCAAACCCAGATTTTCTGTTTGATTTTTTCACATGAGGGATTGGAAAACCCGAATCCACCGCTTATACGGCCGCAAACTCAAGCAGTCCAATCGTGACATGCGTTTACAGGCACCGAGCTTTTTTCAGAGCTTCAGCATTTTGACATATGCGGTTGTTAAATTTCTCCCAAACAACTGAAAAAGAAAAGTTGTATTCCTGCCTGTGCTGTCAACCATCCAACAAAGGTGGAAGTGGCTCAATATTTATTTTGGATACTTCCCTGTGCTCAGAAGGGACCGTCTCTGTCTCTGGGAGTTGTCTTGTGGGCTCAGCAACACACATGTTCCTGCATTTCAGGAGAGAGTGGTAAGAAAGAAACATACCTCAAAGATGAGTGCTGCTGCCCCCCTTCCTCAGCAGATCAAAGACTGGTGGGAGCAGTTGGTGCTCAGAGTTCACAGATCAGGAATGGAAGAAAAACTTTCACCATATTATGGGCTGTGATGGACAGGTATTTAGGCTTTGGGATGAGAAGTTCAATCATGTGAATCGTTGTTGCTCTGTACAAATTGGGCAGCTGTGCCAAATATAGTGGTGTTGCAAATTAATTTTGAATAAGTAAGAGTGTCGCCAGAAACATGGTGAGAGGAGCCATTTTTGGTTTTGTGTCATACCAGAAGTCCACAGTAGGTGGCGAGCTGTACTGTGTGTGTGTGTGTGTGTGAGGGGGTGGGGGGGGAGGACACCGTGTGTTGTTTAAAGTGTGAGAGAATTTTTCTTTGATTTTTCACCTCAAATTACAGATAACAACTAGTTTGAAGAAGGTTGTGTATTTGTCACAAGCACAAGTCCATAAATAAATGGTGATCAGATACGATGGTCATATTTTTAATTCAGTTATTGGACTTGGAAGATGAAGTGTCAACTACCACAATTGCCCGCACAGCAGCACCACAGGGACTCAGGTTCCTTTTGTTTTATTTCGATAAGAGCTGATTTAACAAGTTGCTACAAGGCTGATTAAACAGCCGATCGGCGCACCAGATGACACGGAGGCCAATTTTGACCTTGTATCCTTGACATCACCCTGGTGCATTGCCAAAAACAATAATAAGAAAAAACAATGATGAGGAAGAAGGTAAGCTTGAATAAATGGGATTTTTTTTACAACTGTAGTTTCTACATGTGTAGTTGTGGAGTTTGTCACACAGGACTTTTTGTTCTGCTCTGTTGCTGCGAGCTGTATCTGTGTACACATCAGTGTGTTAATGAATATTAAACAGTTCATGTTGTGTTGTGATGCTTATAAAATACAAAAGAAGGCAGGCAGCAGCCAAGTTTCTGGTTTGTGTACCGGTATTTGCATACATGGACAGGATGAATGAAGAGAGGAGGCAGTCTTTGCTAGCATGCTGCATCTGGAACACAGCGCAGTGCTCACCAGCACTCATTTTGCTAAGCTTGTCCAGACCGTCTAGAAGATATTCCTCAGGTCAGATAACACAACGGTACCAGAATGAATAAGATCAACATAACACATGGTCTGAGTCTTGTGGACCTTTGTAGCCCCACATTGGTGGACGAGTGGTCTGATTTCTTCCGACAGCCCCCAGACCAGTGATCAACTATGCCTGCACTTGCGTAGTAACCTTGAAGGCTGAGCAACCAGGCATCCTAGAGCCGGCCTAATTCCACACATAGAAGGATCTAGTACAGGCTACTGTCACCTTAACTCACTGGACAACCACCTCAGATGCGTGTCAGACTTTGGCTGCCTACATCGCAAAGGACATGGACCCAGAGAGACACTTTCATGAGCAAACTAAAGGCAATACGAAGGCACCAGCATGGCTGCCATGGCTGCAAGCTCTGGTGTGCCAAGACTCTGATAGACATGGTTGACATTCATGGGATGGCTGATAATTCCATCACACACAGCTGGTACATGTCGGTCGAGATGGATTGGCCAGCTCTTAATGAAATGAGCCCCTGTCTGGGAAGCCCTGCGTGGTCAGCACCTGTATGGGCACAGGTAGGAGCTGGCTCCTGGCTGAGTCATGCTCCAAGTATGGCCCCAGCTCCACAGTTCTGTGAGGACTGTTCTTGGGTCCCTAAAGCAGCTGATGAAACAGTCATGGTCCTGAGCCAAAACCTCATCTCAGTCTCTTTAAACTCTTTCTCTGCTCACTGTTCCGTTAGCAACATCTTCTACAGCGTTCTATCTTCAACGCTGCCATTGCTGTTGACACACCATTTCACCCACACTTTTATATCCCATCATGTAATTGGCTGAGTTAATTGTTCATGTGTTTATCACTAATGTGAACATCACCCTCAGGTATACCCTTTTTAACATTAATAACAGTTTCCCAGCATCACCACTGGGGGTACCAACAGTTCCAAAGCACTAGAAACACACGTAGGCCAACCACCAAGTGGGTGTGGCAGCATTTCTAACAACAGGAAGATGGAAAATTGTACAGTTTTGTTCATCTACTTAATTTCTGTGCTGCTTAATGTGCAGATCAGACGCACAGCCTCCCTCGTGGTCATGGGGAGTTTTTCCTTGCCACTGTTGCTTGTCTGGGGTTAGGCCCTGGGATTCTGGAAAGCGCCTTTAAACAATTTTGATTGTATAAGACGCTATATAAATAAAGATTGATTTGATTGATTTGATTTGATTTGATTTGATTTGATTGATTTGATTTGATTTGATTTGATTTGATTTGATTTGATTTGATTGATTTGATTTGATTTGATTGATTTGATTTGATTTGATGGTGATTTTGAGAGACAGACGAGAATACAGTATGCTTATGCTGGCTATCTTGATGGTTTTGTTCCGGGTCATATCTCAGAACAGAGGCTGTGGAGCATGTGCACGTGTCATCTTGTTTAACTCCTGTTAAGGTCCATACGTGGAGAAGCAAATCGATGTGTGTCTTAGTTAGAGTACACTGATATGTGTCGGACTTGCGCCTTTACATGCACTTCAGTCGTCCAGTGACCTTGGATTGATAATTCCTTTTCTAGAGTGTCATGTGAAGTCCACGGTGATGGAAGGCAATCAACGGTACACTGTATTCTGTAAAAAATAAACATCAGATGTTAGGACACCAATCAGTGTACATAGCTGCCACTAGCAAATGTGAATCCTGAAGATGCCAAAAAGACAACAGCCACAGGGAGAAAGATGTGTTTTGACGAGTCACGATGAGAAGCATCAACACCTGCAGCCTGGGGATGAGCTGACCTCCTTAGTGAATACCCAAAGCAGCAGAAGCCTGATGAGGACAAGGAGGAACAAGAAATGGGAAATCAGTAAAGAGCAAGTCCCAGCATGACACCTCCCTGGGAAATAAAACCAACTAAATGCAGATACACACATATAGATATAAATTCTAAAGATAGAGTTTCAAAACCATTTTTAACATTGTACATTTTTGGAGCAACAAAGTAGTTTTGACATTTGTTGCCTTTTGTCTTGGCAACAGTAGAAGAATTCAAGGATTACAGTCATTAGCGTGCTAACAGCGTTTGAAAAATGCAGCCCACGTGAACAGTGTTTGCAGCCCTGTGGTGATGCGCCCTCTGGACCAGGCCAGGCTTGTTTGACCCAACTGCACCTGCTTGCGGCCTGAGCTGAACTAGAACACATTTGGCCTGAAGAACAGGAACATGTTTAACATGTCGCTGCTGTAAGCACCAGGAACGTTTCATGTCCCGATCACATGGAAAATACTGACATATTACAGATCATAACCTTCTATAAAGCTACAGTTCTAGAATCACATTATTGGTGATTAAATGTGTCCTAGACTATTCATGTAGAGTACACATTCCCACCATAAATTGTGGTATTGTGATATAATATGGAGTAGTCTGAATGCTTTGATTCACTAGACACACTGGGGCTGCTACAATCTCTGGCAGAAGCAGGACACAGATCCACCAGGAGATCTTTTTTAATGCAGAAACAGTTTCAGTTCACAAAGGAGTACTGTGTTCCATCAATCCAGGAAATAATCCCTTAGGTTGATAGTTCTCAGAGATGAATACACCTAAGGACGAGAAGAATTCATGCAACCGGTAACAGGCGGGGAGCAAGCTGAGACTTGGTCAAGCGGAAGGGAGACCAGTTCACCAGGTCGGGAACAGAACAGGCACATCAGGAACAGGCAGGGTCAAACCCGAGAAATCAGCCTGTCAAATAACATGGGAGAGTCCTGATGGAAGCAGCACCTGATGGAAGTGCCAGAAGAACATGGTTGACCTTTGTTTGAATGCACCAGCAATGAAGCGAAGTAAAGGTTCCCCAACAGACAGCTGAGGCAACTTTGACTGGGTCCTGCTAGAGCTCTGGATGCACATCTGTATTTACAATTGCATTTGGACCCACTGGCTATTATAACTCATTCACCATTGAAAGTCTGTTTTAAATTCTCTCTTACATACTTAGTTGTATTGGCAGAGAGTTCTTTATGCATAGAAATTAACTTTTATTTTAGTGAAATTAATACAATTCATGCAGATTTTTGAAAATGCCCTTTTACAATTAAGCAAAATCTCAACTACAATATTTCAAGAACTTGGGCTCTTTGCATAAAGAATCCCTAATTAATTTTTTTATTGGTAGAAATAAAGTGTATAAAGAAAACATTTTTTTTTAAGGGCAGATGATCAGACCTAAAATGAGTTACTTGGGCCCCAGTCACAAAGTGACCTGGTCAGCTCATTGAGGACCTGCAGTTGAACTATGACTTGAAAACAATGAGTAGTTTGACACAAGGAGAGATCATTACTATCAGCTCTATTCTCTCCAGTCTGGCCCTGAATCAACACTTGGAGAAGCTGGAAAAAGCTTTCCTGGGATCATCATCAATGTAAAAATGTTCATCAATCATGGCCTGATTCTCTGATCCAGTTCGTGTCTCCAAGCAGCAGTTTGAGATCCAGCCATTTCTCTGGCTTGGACAGAACAGGGTGCTCACATCGGTCCAGCAGAGGTAGTTCAGAAGCTGGATCAGGAGGTGGTTTGGGAGCTGTTTCAGGAGGTTCAGAGAGTGAAATGTACCATCAATTCCTTTGAATAATATTTAACTGGTTGTTTTGTGGCGTTTTGTGTTGTGAATGTAGTTTTTACTATAATGGGATTTTATATGATTGCAACGATTATTGAAATGTCTGAAAGCTACTGCAGAGACGGAGCAAGAAGGGGCGCTTTTAGTTTATCCAAACACAGTAAAGTGTTGTTGGAACAAGTCCAGTCCTTCAGCTACATCAGTGGTGTGATAGCTGATAGCAAGTTGCTGGCAGTGGAACACTCTTCCAGCTATGGTGGATTCACACTGAAGCCACATCATGCAGAAAGGACTGTCATATTTTCAGCCAATTTACTGTTTGTTTGTTTTTTAAATACCAAATTCAATGCATCTCAAAGAGAAAAATCACACCCAGACAATGAATGGGAATGTTTTGAGTAGGATTTGTCAGAGCTCTAGTTTTTATTTTATTATTGTGAGATCCAGACATTAGAGTGACTGTGTGTCTGTTTCGTTCAGTTTACTATAGGGATGTCCCTGATCAAAAGATTGGGAGGAAAAGATCCTGGATCACCTTTGTAATGGGTGGTGCATGAACCCAATTGCAGCACAAAAGACTCAGCACCAATGGAGAGACTTCAATGGTTTAGTGAAACTCTGGCAGACAAACAGTTCAAAACCACGATGAGTCAATGCAAGAAAAGGTTTGGTAGCAGAGGCACAACAGGACAGGAAGATAATCCCATGAGGAGTGGCAGTGGAAATGGAATAACCAGTCAAGGTGGTCGGGGACAGAAGAGTGAGATGCTCACCAGGAGGCAGACAAAGCAGGAGAATCGGAGACCTGGAGGACAGTGTCGACATTACGCTAGCCATCCCAGCACTTAGAAGTATACACTTGACTAGTGCTAGTCGCATCAAGGCTCTAGGCGTAGGCGACTGCAATTCTAGTATGATATATTTCTATGAGCGATCGCATTGTTCAGGTAACATGAGTGGCAGTGAGGTGAGCTGTGAGCCGGTCGTTGGTAGACTAGGAGGCAGGCAAGATTGGAAGAGTGAATCAAATGTCTGTAGTAACACTCTGCAGTAACATTTTAATTAGAAATTTCCTATTTGAACTCTTAGCACAGGCCACAGGATGGTCAGAGGACAGTAAAGCACTCTTAGCTGGCCCACAGGTGCCTTACAGGTGAAGCTTTGACATCATTGCTACTGCTTAGCCCAGCCGAGATAGATGGCTATAGGGCTTTAGTTGCTGCTCCGCAGCAGTGCTTTGGACAATGCAACCCACCTAGTGTTCTGTGCGCCGAGCTGTCAGGCTGGCGAGTCACTCTGCGCGTTGTCTAATGACATTTAAACACTGGCAAGGAGAGCATGTGCCCACATGCCCACGGAATTGCAAAGTGAGCTTGCCAGGGACCAGTTAATTTGACGCCAAGGAAAGTCAGCATACAGACACAAGCAGGCTGGTGGTCAGAAAAATGCCCTGGAGTCTGTGTAGAGGAGAAGGCACAGACCCCTGCCCCCGTATCCAACCATAACACAGTGTTCCTCCAGATTCTCTGTGTGACACAGAGAACTTCTTGTGATTGTGAGAGCAATTAGCCACTTTAAATGCTACATGTGCGGCCCGGCCTTTACTGTTACTGCTGCCCACTCTGCCCTCCAGTGGTTTATGTCCTTCAAAGAGCCAGAAGGACAGATTGCACACTGGCTGGAAGCACCAGCACTGTACATCTTCCAGGTGACATACAGGGCTGGAGCTTGACATGCCATGTCCCAGCACCACTGTGCTCTCAACGGCTGCCGATAATGTGTGAAGCAGGAGGCCTGCGATTAGGAGCTCTGTGTGGAGGAGCTGGGCTATATGCAGGATGGAGGAGGGCCTGTCTAAGGAGAAATGCAGGTTGTTGACTCAATGACCTGGAGAGATGAGCAGGGGACCTGATCCTGATCTGCAACCCATGCTGCAGTGGGTGGAGTCAGGCCAAAAACCACAGTGGAATAATATCTTTGGTTTTTGCCTGTTTCCAAAGGACTGTTTGCAATGCTTGGGGGTATCCAGGTGCAGTAGAAAGTGCTGCAAATGGCCTGGAAAGAGCCAGCTACAGGGGAAGAAAGGTGGCAGGTGATGGTTACTAAGGCACTGAGAGACAGTGCTAAAAGTCTCTCATGGGACAACTTGGGCAGGACATGTTAGTTTCTCAAAAACCCTCTGTCGCATTCAGGGGGGTTCTACTTTGTTAAGCTCAAGAGAGACGTTGAGGACTTTTGTAGTGGCTGTGACCTGTGTGCAGTGCCCAAAGGTCTCTCAGGGCAGTCTCATGTCCAGCTTCATCACCTGGCAGTGGAGGCCTGGTGGAGAGAGTGGATGTAATAGGCTCATTTCCACACACAGACAGGACACTGCTAGGTTCTGGGTACCATGGACTATTTAACAGTAGATTAAAGCAGCTGATCTAGTAGAGAGCATATTTAATAGGTTCTTCACAGGGAACAGTGAGTCATGTTTTCCACTATCTGCAAGCATTTGGGCATGCAAAAAACATCCTTAGAGTGATGGACTAATCAAACTCACCATCCTTACCACACCCTCCTGACCTGAGGGGGGAATTAGGAACCCCAGTCCGAGATGATGTCTGTGGGAAAACCAGGAGATGAAAACATGTCTGGCTAACAGATCGCCGGTCCCAGCTGCAAAGGGGAGCTTAGGGGGGATTAAAATGCATGGTCTTAGAGAAGCAGTCAACCAAATTAATCAATCAATCAATCAATCAATCAATCAATCTTTATTTATTTAGCATCTGTTACAATCAAAATTGTTTCTAGGGCTTTACAGAATCCCAGTGGCAGGAAAAACTCCCCTGTAAGAGGAAGAAGGGAGGAGAGGAGAGGGAGGAGAGGAGAGGAGAGGAGGAGAGGAGAGGAGAGGAGGAGAGGAGAGGAGAGGAGAGGAGAGGAGACCATTTCCCATTGGGGTGACAGAGGCCTGTCAGGTGATCATGTTTCTGGACCCCGGCAGCCTTGGCCTATAGCATCATAACTAAGATGTTAACCTAATGATTAGACGACCCCCTAAGTATGATAATTTGTCTGTCTATGATAGTAACTGGGACCACGGAATTAGTGATAATAAGCTTTTTCAAATAGGTAGGTTGTAAGCCTAATTTTAGTAGTAGAGATGGAGTCAGCCTCTCATACCTGGACAGGGAGCTGGTTCCATAGCAGGGGGGCCTGGTAGCTAAATGCTCGGCCCCTCTATTCTACCTTTAGAGACTCTGGGGACCACAAGTAAACCAGCATTCTGAGAACTGAGCGTTCTATTAGGATGATAAGGTGTCACTAGCTCCTCCAGGTAGGCTAGGCCTCTGAGGACCTGGTAGGTCAGAAGAAGAATTTTAAAATGATTCTAAATTTAATGTGCAGCTAATGAAGAGATGCCAGTACATGAGTTATGTGATCTTTTTTTGACAATACATGTGAGAACTCTAGTTGCAGCAATAATGGTGGTGTTAACATCGGAAGGAAGGAATCCAGGTATCCAGGAGTCCAGTCCAGTCCAGGATAGGTAGAGAATTGAGAAGACCAGCTGGATGTCTATTCAATAATTTACCACAATCACACAAAGGACAGGCTGCAACAAAGGAGTTGGTATCTTGCAGCAAGGAAGGCCAAAGAATCGGTGCTGGAGGATCCGGGCAAGATCTTGGTGACAATTAAGTGTGGAAGAGTGGCCCAAATGTAAAACTTGGGGCTCGGCAGGACGGTACGAACAGCCAATTGTAGGACTTGTGCTGGGCCTGGATTGGTCAACAGTCTCCTTTGATTTCCGACATCATAATTTACCTCGGCCAGAGCCAGTTGCCGGCAGAAGAAATCTCAAGGATGGAGCTTCTGTTCTGTGAACTCAGGTTGCGAGAGGATGGTGCCAATCCCAATGTCTGAGGTGCCAAAGCCCATGATCAGGTGTTGGGGTCCAGCTGGGCCAGAATGGGGGCCGAGCTGAACAAGGACAGCGAATGCTGCTTTTGTCTCATTGGTGCCAAGAAAAGACTTGAGGGTAGACATCAGGCTGCTAAGAGGAGCCACCACCTTCCTGTTGTTGTGAATGAAGCAACGGTAATGATTTCCAAAGTCCAAGAACCACTCAGTCACAGCACACACCTTCGTTGGAAATAAGTTTTGAGTCATACGTACGCACCATTAGCATTGGCAAGGACAAAATGATTGATGCTGGTGAGCTGGTGTTGGCCATCTAATTAGGCTCCCAACCAGCTGCAGATGTGGAATTAGCCAGCACAAGCCAGGAAAAAAAAGGGTTAAGGGTCATCCACACCTGCCCTGCACACGTTGGGTGAAATCTAAGGATGCCAGCGGAAATTACTTTTGGCAGACCACCAGACACACAAATAATGGCACCAGGACCAGAATGAGCCAGAATGCTGTAGGTGGGAATGGAGTCAGCTCATCCTTTTGCTTGTGACCAGCTGCAGAAAGCAGCCATGAGGCCCAGGGAGAGACTTTGAGCGCCTCCTCTTCCTGCTCCGCGCTGGCCCGCTTAACACTGCCGGGCACGTTCCTCTGGGGCAAGGAATCTGTCTCTGCGCCATTCTTGGTGGACTCTGGTGCAGATGACAGCTTCATCAGCCAGGACTTGGCCATGCAAGCCCGCATCCCCGCCGAGACTGCCCGAGCCAAGACCCATCCTTGGTCTCAACGGGGAAGTCCTGTAAAGGTTACGCACCAGACCAACCCCTCACCTCATCGTCTCTGGGAACCATCGGGAACAAATCCGCCCATTCCTCATCTCGTCTTCCTCTTCCCCGGGGGCTCTCGGGGCTCCTTGGCTGGCTTGCCACAACCCCCAGATTGGTCGACCGGGACACTGGTGAGTTGGAGCATACCCTGTCGGACCAACTGCCTTCGATCTACACTCACCCCCACGCCTGGTGGCTCGGACCTCGCCAGCAGGATTGTTAAGGGGTGGGGCATCCCCCCCCGTGTGGTGCGGCCGGGTGGCACAGTCCAAGTGCCCGGGGTGAGTGATGGACTTTGCAGCGGGAAGAGAGCTGCTGCAGTTTCGAGGTCAGTTCCGGTTCCAGGTGGGTTTCTATCGAACCAGCTCTTTGTCCCGGAGGACGAGGTGGCGGTGCCCATGGTACATGCCGATGTACGCCGGTGCACGAGGGGGGGGGAGGCAGATCCACGCTGCACTCCTGGGGGCCTCCCAGCGCTCTCAACGGCAGGCCAATCGGCGCCAGACTCCAACTCCAAGGTCTGGCTGTCCACGATAGTGAACCCCGCAGCCGTCCGCTTGAAGCTTCCCCCGACTTTCAAGATGAACCCCACGTTCCACGTCTCCATGGTTAAGTCAGTCGCTGAGTCGGATCTGGTCCCTCTGTCCGAGCCCCCGCCTCCCCCCCGTGTTGTGGAGGGGGGCCTGCCTACACAGTCCGGAGCATCCTGGACATCCGTCGACGAGGATGAGAGTTCCAGTTCCTGGTCGACTGGGAGGGGTACGGTCTGGCGGCGCGATCATGGGTCCCCCGCCGTTTCATCCTGGACAACAGCCTCCTCTGCGAATTCTACTGCACCCACCTGGATAAGCCTGGTAGGGTGCCGCCAGGCAGAGGGATAGCGAATGCCCAGTGAAGAGTTCAGGGGCATCATTGAGGGGGAGGTAATGTTGGGGTCCAGGGTTCCAGGTCATGTGTTGTTGTTTTTTCCTGCAGGGGGTGTGAAGGAGCTGATTTGCTACAGCTTACTGCAGTTGCCCTGCGGGAGTGGAGAGTGTGGGTTACTTGACTCCCATGTTGGCTCCGCTCTGAAGCTCTTTGTGCTGTCCTGCGGTCCAGGAAGACTGTCAGTTCCATTTGTTTAATAAAGACTAGTTTTTGGACTTTTATCACTGTGTTTGGCCTGCATTTGGGTCCTGTAAAAACCCAAAACCTTAACAGAAGCTACCTTCCCCACCTCTGCCTCATGTCTAAATATGACCAAAGACTCAAGCAGGAAGCCCCCGAGTCGGAGAATGGTGAGGGGGTCTGACCAATCAAAACTAGCTGCTGGATGTGGTGGATTCAGCAGATTTGCTGAATCAGTCGGTGCCAATGGCTCTCTCGCCACGCTTCAAGATAAGAAGCGAACAACCTGCTGAGCATTCAGTTCCTACCTTCTTTAAAATGTCTGATACTGTACCTATCTCAAGGAAACCACACGCGAGCAGTCCCGTGACTTGGGGCCAATAGCCCGCACTTCAGTGGTGATGACATATTCCAAGAGACTCGTCAAGGTGTTCATCACCTCCACACTGCCATCGTGTGACACCACAGTTCCCCCAGACTGGTGTCTAATCTGATATACCTGGGCCTGGACCTTGATATAACTGATTACCTAGGCCTGGACCTTGATATCCCTGATATACCTGGGCCTGGACCTTGCCATGCAGTCGATCTACAATTCTTCCCCCATCCCCCTCAGCACCGGGGCGTGTGTGCTCAGCACTTGATGTACTGACTGTACCCATGACTAAGAGGCCATGTCACAGTCAAACATCATCATCACAGCTGTTGTGGGACCTCCTCCCGTTGGACATCAGCAAAACAAAGGAAAAAGGTGGACTTTAGTGGGAAGCAGCAGAGCCCCTACCACTGTAGTATCTGAAGCCTGTGTATCTCTGTAGGCCTTGACATCTGTAAGATCATGGTGTTTGGTCCTGAACCTCTCAGGGATAGATTAATCACATGATCATCTAGATGGTATCTCATTAACATCTAGTCTCTGTGTGAGGAATCTTGGAGTAACTTTTGATCAAAATCTCTCCTTCAACTCACACATTAAATTAGTCTAGAAGTGCCTTTTTTCACCTGAGGAACATCACAAGGATTAGAAAACTACTGACCCACCATGATGCTGAAAAGTTAGTCCATGCATTTGTTACTTCCAGGCTGGAGTATGTAATTCTTTATTATCAGGGTGTCCAAACTCCTCTTTAAGAAGCCTCCAGCTGATCCAAAAATGCTGCAGCCAGAGTTCTGACAGGTATTGACAAAAGAGATCACATTACTCCTGTACTGGCGTCTCTTCATTGACTGCCCGTTAAATTTAGAATAATTTTTAAAACCCTTTTTCTGACCTACAAGGTCCTCAGAGGCCTAGCTCCATCCTACCTGGAGGAGCTAGTGACACCTTACCAGCCCAATAGATCGCCGCTCTCAGAGTGCTGGTCTACTTGTGGTCCCCAGAGTTTCTAGGGGGTAGAATGGGGGGCCGAGCATTTAGCTACTAGGCCCCCCAGCTATGGAACCAGCTCCCTGTCCAGGTACGGGAGGCTGACTCATCGCACTTTTAAGATTAGGCTTAAAACCTACCTCTTTGAAAAGCTTATTGTTACTAATTCTGTAGTTCCAGTTATTATCATAGACAAACAAATTATCATAAGTAGGGGGTCGTCTCTAATCATTAGGTTAACATCTTAGCTATGCTGCTATAGGCCAAGGCTGCCAGGGTCCAGAAACATGATCACCTGACAGGCCTCTGTCACCCTATGGGTCATGGTTTCTTTCCTCCTCTCCTTTCCTCCTCTCTCTCCTCGCCTCGCTCGCCTCGCCTCGCTCGCTCGCCTCGCCTCGCCTCCTTCTCCCCTCCTCATCAAGTAGACTAGTAATAATGCTATTTCCTGTGTAGTTTTTGCTTCCCCCCTTCTGTATCCATTTACAGGTATTGCCGCCTTCAGAGCTGTATACTGTATACTTCAACCCAATTCAATTCAATCTTTTTGTATGTTTTCTATGCTCTATGCCTCTCCTCTCATCTCCTCTAACTCCCCTCCTCTCCCTCTACCTCTCCTCTCCTCTACCCCTCTCCTCTCCTCTCTCTCTACATATCTATCCTCTACCTGTCTCCCCCTTCTCCTCTTTCTCTATCCTAGGAGGGTATCTCTAGGAGGGTCCCTACATGAGCCTGGTCCTGCTCAAGGTTTCTTCCTGTTAAAGGGGAGTTTTTCCTTACCACTATTGCTTGTCTGGGGTTAGGCCCTGGGATTCTGGAAAGCACCTTGAAACAATTCTGATTGTAAAAGACGATATAAATAAAGATTGATTGATTGATGATGATTGTTGATTGATTGTTGATTGATTGGTTGATTGATTGATTAAGACCTCAACTTGTTTTTCAGCCACCCTGGCTCCATCTCACATATGTTCCATATGTGTCTTGTCACCTGTGCCTCTTTATGTGCTCGTGATGGTTGTCTTGTTTTTTTCTTGTATGAGGAGCTGAGGGAATCCTGGGGCCCACAAGAGGGAATCCTGGGGCCCACAGGCTCCTGATTCTTCTTCTTATGAGGATGTGTACCATAAGGTTTCCCTCCTACTTCCATTTTCGGTATACCATTTGGTTGGCTATATTGTTTTATGAGGTCATCAGAGAAGAATGTGTTTCCTTGACCATATGAGAAGGGGCTATCGAAGTAAGCACTTCGGAGATCTTCACCATTTGGACCACGAAAACTCCCGGGCAAACTAGATACCTGACTCCAATAAACATCTCTTATACCAAGTCAGTCTCTGCGAAGATTCCTTCCTCATCAGCACCTCTCGACTACCATCAGCAGAAATATACCACACCACCGTCCACATCACTGTTTGGGAGTGACCACCTCATGGGATCTGTCCTGGACGCATCACATCAAGGTTGCGGTGAAGAAGGCCAGACAAACCAGCTGTCCACTCATCTGTGAGCCTGAAACTGGAATATTTACACACAACGAATGATTTCTCTGGTTCCAATTTTAACAAAAACCCTCATCAACAAGAATAATATCTAATTTTAAAGACTACACACGTCATTTCAATAAAATAATTCTACTTTCCTATGTTGCGTGTGTGATTTGTGGTTACTGCTCATTATTTGCAACTGGCTTAAGGTACAGAAAACACAGATGTCCTGGGTATGACCACATGTGGCAGATAAAGTTGATCTCTTTACATTGGCAACAATGGGATGTCCATCAAAATGATCAGATCACTCATTTGTGTCACCTTTTACAGTCCAGCTGACACTGGCAGTGACTTACCCTATGACAAGGAGTCTATGGCCATCATCCACTGAACAACACTACTGTCATCTACCTAAAGGAGGTCACCGAGTTTCTGGCAGTTGTCTGCTTCCTTCGGACAGAAAGTTTTGAGAGAAAAGGTGAGCACACACCACACACACACAAACACACACACACACACATGCATATTGTCCATGTTAAAATACAGACCCAAGTGTTAAACGAGTGAAATCAAATGAACCAGGATACTTGTCCACTTAAAACATCTACATGAAGTCCAGATTGTCTTCTCCCATGACTCCTTGATCTGAGGCAGCCTACTGCACTGTGTTCAGGGTACTGAGTGTGTGAGAGCAAATTGTTGCATTAGCTGGGGCGTTTTCAATACGAAAATCCAGAAGCTTACCACATCAAATCGATTCAATTCATCTTTATTTGCATCGTGGCTGTTGCACTCAAGCCTGTCCCCAGGTGCTTTCAAGAGTCCCAACATTGCTTCATTCAGGCACACAAACCCCACCCCCACAGTCTGGTTCAAGGAGGGGGCACCCTAGGATGGTGAACTTTCTTTTAATAGATGCACTTTGTACAAATGAACATGGAAAACAAATTATGCAACAACTGAGTTAAATTACCAGAACAAAATAAATAGATTTCTAGAGCAAAATTGAAGAGTAAAGAATTTTCTTGTACCAGACCTCGACCTGCCGAACACATCTGTAATGGTGCATTTAGACAACAGAAAGTCAGTAGCAAAGCCCATTTTTTCCCAGTTGTATTTCTTTTGAGGTCTTGCTCAGCATGAGTTATTGGTCATTTACAGGGACAGTGAGTTCAGTTCTAATAAATTCAGCAGAACATTTGTTCTGCACATCAGTCGCCTTATTTTCAGTGAGATTGGAAATATCCACAAACCTGGGGAAGATGGGAGCTGAGAAAAAAGGATGCAACATCTTGGATTGCTTCTCGCTGGAGCAGTCGGGTTATTTAACGAAGGGCAAACAATTCCGTTTTTCAAGGGACGCTTGCCAGCTCCAGCCAGAGCAGGACCCTTGAGGGCTTCCAGCATCGCCACGGCAACAGGACCTTCTAGAACCAAGGCACAACAGTAGCCCAGACCCTCCGGACCTGTTTGTTCCAGTTCTGTTACCTTGTGATTGATTGGTTTAGGATAATTTTCAAAGGGTGCTCAAATTTGAAGAACAGTGTGAAGCTAAGAGTCTGGTATTTAAAGAATCCTGCGGAAAGGACTGCTTTTTTATGGCAACACTGATAAAGGCAGGTTTTTCTATGTGCCTTGATCAAGTCTTTCTTTTGACAGGTGGTGGAAGCAACAACCACACAATGGGGCCGTTTCTGAAATACTTGTGTTGCTCCCTGAAACACTGTGCTCTGCATGTAATCGTGTTCCATCCTTTTGTCTGTAGCTGAGCTTCATGATTGACAGTCGTTTCAGTTCAAGAAAGTCCTTTTTTCTCGTCACACATTATTTGTCAGCAAAACACAGACGTTTCTTATTCCCTGATCCAATAAAAGCGCCTTGAAATAATTCTGATTGTAAAAGACGCTATATAAATAAAGATGATTGATTGATTGATGGTTGATTGTTTGAAGGACTGAACCACCACCCCCCCCCCCCCCCCCCCCCCCCCCCCCCCCCCCCCCCCCCCCCCCCCCCCCCCCCCCCCCCCCCCCCCCCCCCCCCCCCCCACACACACACACACACCACAACCACCACCAGCAGTGTTAATATCCCTGCTCACATTTCACTCAAACCTTCCTTCCTTCACTCTCACTGCCTCCCTTGTCCTCCACCTCACCCCCACCCCCCTACAGGTCTCATCGACTACAATTTCCATTGCTTCAAAAGTGCCATCCAGGAAGTATTCGATGTCCGGCTGAGAATTCAAAAGAACCGTAAACTCCTCAGTCAGAGGAGGTGGAGTAAACTGACCACAGGCAGCGGAGGGCTCATCAGCCCCCACTGAGGACTGCTGCCAGTGTATTTCAGAATCATTTTCTTCCAAATCTTGTGTCCTCTTGTGAATCCTCTTCAAAAGAAGGCCTCGATGAAGGGAAGGATTTGAGAAGCTCTCAGCAGACTGACAGGATGCTGAACATCCTGTCCTCACTAAATATAATGCTAAAGCTAAAGCAATCCTCTCAGTACTGTGCAATTCTTTTTAAATAATGCACCATTGTATCAGTGCACCATTGCTAATATCAGTATCATTTCTACTAAATGTAATAAATTAAAGGGGCTCAATGTTCTGTCAACTTACCGGTGTCAAGGTGTGACCATTTGGTGGGTGAAAGGAGAGAGTCACGTAAGGAGATGCTAATGTCTTTCTAGCATGGTCTATGTTTGAGTCCAGAGTCTAAAGACTTCCTAGCTCATCATTTTCATGACTTGTTTTTGACTGTGGTGGACCTGTAAAGGCTCCGAGATGAGTTTCGAGCCTCAGTAGAACAGATAACATCTAATGAGATTCCCTTGGTCTACTACTAGAATTTTGTCAACCAACGCTGCCAGGCTATGTTGAAATTTTTCCACTGCTGTCCTGTCCTTTAGTCCAGTTGGTCTCACAGGCTTCTGTGGGAAGTTCCAAGGAACGATGAGTATAACCTTTACTTATGAAAACATCAGTATTATAATCACTTTTTCTCATATGATTTACTGTATTAATTGGCAACAACAATCATTTCTTAAACATCAGAGTTGACAAAATCCCTCCCCAAGACATCGACTACAATTGTAACTACAATAATACAGTTATTTTTGTGAACATCAGAAGAATTTTGGCAACAGAGATGAATTCTTTATCATATTTACATCAATCATAACCGGCGCTGCAGTGGGTGCTTTGCTGTGGTTCCTGTGGAACTCTCTTTGCTACCTTGTTGTTTACACCCATGCTGGTTTAAAGTAATTTTCCTGCTCTCAGTACTCATCAAGTTTCATCTTTAAAAACCTGTGCAGCTTACTGATGTGACAGTGTGAGTGTACCGGCTCAGCCGTCTCTTCATTATTTGGACTGCAGCACACAGAGAGCTCTGTCTTCACCTCCTCCTCCTCCTCCTCCTCCACCACCATGATTCCCAATGTTTCCTCATCTAGGATTTCAAAGCTGAATCATTTCTCACATCCATTAATTCTTATGTAATTCTTGATTCTTGACTCTTTTCAGGCAAGTGAGGAATCACCATAGCAACAGAGTTATTAGTTATACAATCCTAAATTGGGTTCAGCAGCTCCATTAGTTCTGCTGCTCCGTTCTTGTTCTGACCTTAGAAAAAACAACTAGCCTTCCCAACACAGTCGGGAGCAAGAACGCTCATGGTGAGAAATGCTGCTGCGGACGATCTGTAGGAGAGATCAGCCAGCAAGCCGTCATCGCTGTGTACACCGTGGCCAATTACGGAGCATTGTTGCTGAATCTTCAGGAAAATCCCGCATATAAAAACTGAATTAATAATTAAGGAGACACGGCAGAAATGAAGATGCGGACATTTTGAAGGGCGTGACACAAACTCCAGTTAGCTTAGAGCTACAAGTCTTATGAAATTGTTAGGCTCACTTATTCTGTCACTCCCAGCTGGTATTTTTTTTATCAAAGTGGGCAAGATCAGACTGTCTCAGATCACAGTGGACCCCCTAACCCTCCATCAAACTGGATACTCACCATTCAAATTCCTTTGGGAGTTTCCCTTTAAACTACCTTAGTTTATAAAGAATGTCCTGGGCGGCACAACTTGGAGCACCACTACCTCAACCGATCAACCGATCAACCGATCAATCAATCAATCAATCAATCAATCAATCAATCAATCAATCAATCAATCAATCAATCAATCAATCAATCAATCAATCAATCAATCAATCAATCAATCAATCTTTATTTATATAGCGTCTGTTACAATCAAAATTGATTTTAGGCACTTTACAGAATCCCAGGGCCTGACTCCCAACAAACAACAGTGGCAAGGAAAAACTCCCCTTTAACAGGAAGAAACCTTGAGCAGGACCAGGCTCATATAGGGGGACCATCCTGCTGATGGCCAACTGGGTAGAGAGAGGAGAAGGGGGAGGAGGACAGGTAGAGGAGAGAATAGGTAGAGAACATAGAAAAACATTATAATAATTAAAATAAACTGCTGCTAGAGTTGAGTTGAGTGGGTCAGTGGGGTCGGAGGTCAGTAGGACAGCATACAACTATGAAGGCGGCGAAACCTGTAGATGAATACGGGTGGGGTGGGGGCAGAAAAACTACACAAGAAATAATGGCCTCATTTATTCATAGGGTTAAATATTCCCTCCCAAAAGGGCTGATGTGTTCAAGAGGGAATATTGGGTAAGAAAAAGCTATTCTGGGGGATGTACAAACATGTGTTGGCAGGATAATCATCAGCTGTGAGACCAGCACCACCGGCACCACCAGCACCACCAGAATAGACATGTTGATTAGATAACACATCAGCATTCCCTGATCCAAGCTGCAGCGGAAAGTCAGTTACCGACCAGTTAAAAAGGACAGAAAAGCTTTTAACACCCAGTGCGAGGACATTTTATGTCTGGTTTAATCATTTTTATTAGAACGTTTAAACATTTTATTATTTTGATTTATTAGGTTAGTAAAGTGTTCAGCATCCACATGGAGGACAGGACATGACGGTACCACTGGACGCTTTTACAGTTGTTGTTACTAATTCTGTAGTTCCAGTTACTATTATAGACTGACAAATTATCATACTTAGGGGGTCATCTAATCATTAGGTTAACATCTTAGCTATGCTGTTATAGGCCAAGGCTGCCGGGGTCCGGAAACATGATCACCTGACAGGCCTCTGTCACCCCACTGGGTCATGGTTTCCTCTCTCTCTCCTCTCCTCTCCTCTCCTCTCCTCTCCTCTCCTCCTCTCCTCTCCTCTCCTCTCCTCTCCTCTCCTCTCCTCCTCCTCATCAAGCAGACTAGTTATGCTGATTCTTGTGTAGTTTTTCTGCCCCCCCGCCTTCTGTATTCATTTACAGGTATCGTCACCTTCGGAGCTGCATGAAAGTTGACCTCCGGCCCCGCTGACCCGCTGTATAAATAGTGTATTTTTGTATGTGTTTCTGTGCTGTGCCTGCCCTCTCTCTCCTCTCCTCTCTCCTCTCCTCTCTCTCCTCTCCTCTCCTCTCCTCTCCTCTCCTCTCCCTCTCCTTTCCTCTCTCTCTACCCAGCCGGCCATCAGCAGGAGGGTCCCCCTACATGAACCTGGTCCTGCTCAAGGTTTCTTCCTGTTAAAAGGGGAGTTTTTCCTTGCCACTGTTGCTTGTCTGGGGTTAGGCCCTGGGATTCTGGAAAGCACCTTGAAACATTTTTGATTCTAAAAGACGCTATATAAATAAAGATTGATTTGATTTAAAGATTGACAACCAAGAGCTGCAAAGAAACCAAAGACACCTTTAGCTTAGCGGGTAGAGCGGTTGTGAGTGGCCACAGACAGCAACACGAGCTTCCCTTCCGTGATGGTGACGTCTTAAAGTAGGGAACTACTCGATGCTGACCGGCTCTCTCGGCACACCAGCAGGTAAAATTTGACCGAAAAGTTCCATGATTTGCAAGCAGGCAAGCTGCCCTCCATCACACAGAGGCAACCACAGAGAGTGCAGCAATGACCACAGAAAATCCCCCCTTAGTGTAGTTTTGTCCATGTCAGACCGCCAAGTTGGCAGGCTCTTGCAGAAAGGGTATATCACGAGGCTCAGTGAGGATTCAGGCTTGGAAGATCAACTTTAAACATGAGGTTTTGCCACAGTTGCTAGAAAAGTCTCATGAACTGAGACGTCAGCTATATATTTCTTTTAGGTTTGCAGGTACGTAGGGAAGGCCTATTTGTGCTCTTACAGAGGCGTGTCTGAAAATGCCTGGATGAAATGATCGAAACCTCCTTCCATGCTGGCATGCATCACTCAATACGGTCGCTTTTCCTAGACCTAGGCCAAGAGTGGTGTCTATTGGCAGTGGCAGTCTATTTTATCGTCTGTTTCTAGTTGTCATCAGGCATTCAGCTGCTCCTAGGATAGGGTGTATGTGCACAGGAGTGTGGGGCAAGTTTTTTACCTTGCACACCTCTGAGCAAAGACCAAGGTACAAAAATGACTAATAGAGGAGATACTCTTTTCAGGCGATGCTGCCTTTACCTCACACAATCATGAGCTGCTTCGGAAATGCTCGTGGGGAGTGTTGTGTTAACCCTAACCCTAACCCATCAAACAAAAAAACACCACCCTTATGAGCCGGGGCATCTGCACCATTCCAACAATCCCCATCAGAAACTTAACCTTTGAGGTTGTGGAGAACTTCACCTACTGTGGATCTAGCCTCTCTCTCTCTAACTGATCACCTGGATCACCAAAGCAGCAACTCCAGAACATTGAGGGTTTAAGGCAACTTTTTTTTTTTTTATTTCACCTTTATTTTTGACCAGGTTGTCCCTTTAGATTTGATCTCATTGATAAGTGAGACCAGGCTACAAAGCTGAAGTGGTGCACAACAATAATAAAAGCAACTGGCATACCAGTACAAACATTTCACAATATCAGGTATGCAGGTCTGTTTGTCTTTTCAAAGACCCTTGGCTTTATCCAAAGAAATGAGACCAGAAACCTCAAGAGAGTTCTGGATGTGGTTCCAGGACCAGGGGGTAGCACAGAAGAAAGCTGCTTTGCCAAGTTCTGTATGAATCCTGGGAATTTTACACGGTTTCTGATCCAAAATAAATATGTGCGTGTGTGCGTGTGTGTGTGTGTGTGTGTGTGTGTGTGTGTGTGTGTGTGTGTGCGCGCTCACACAGGCACGTGTGTGAGCACATCTCTTCCTGTCCAGGTCAGCAAAATTGCATAACAGCAGCTGGTGATCACTGCCCGTGTCGCTGCTTTGTGTTACATAAGACAATTTGATGTTGATGAGACTTAAGCTGCTGCCTGTGCTGGCTGAGTGCTCCCCATCTGGGATTTCCTGTGTGTCCTCATTCTGAACACTCTGGACAGAGCTATTTCATGCTGACATCACCTCGTGTCTGTTTGACGAAAACGTTGATCCATGACAGGCAAGCTGTCTCCCACAGGGTCTCTTGCTTTACTTATATTGTCATAGACTGAATTCTCTAGTTTATTTTACAACATTTAAGTCACATCTCAGGAACGGAACACATCAAAATGCAATTTTCAAAATTCCTGCACAAACACAGAAGCACTCTTAATAAGTTGGAGATTAAATGGAAACAGCGGGGAGCCCTAACAGAGCAAACAACAAACTAGGAATTCCAACAGAAAACAAAGGAATCTTGAAGGCATAAGCATTAAAAAGCAATAACCTTGTGGTAACTTTCACTAACTATTAGCTTTATTAGCTCACCCTGCTCCCGGCAGATGTGGCAGACCATTTCTAATGAAAAGAGGTTTACGTAATCCAGTGTGAATATGGTCACTCGGAGAGCCCCGGCAGATACACACAGCAGCGTAGAGGTCTCCTGGGAAGGTGTGTGTGATCTGAATGATCCACCAACAACATCTGTCATCCGCCAGCTTGCTAGTGAACCCAGAGTTTGAACTCACCAGAAGGTTTGTGCTGGCAACAGGAAAGGAACACCCCTAATGGGGGTTTCTCTCAGGTACACCAGTCTCGACTACTTCCGTGGTCCTAACAATGTCAGATATCTCCTCTTGTTTTGTCAGCAACACCTCATAATAAAAATGTTAAAGTCATCAATATATTTCTGATTAATCATAGAGCAGATATTCCAGGAGTCTAGATGCTCTTCTGGACATAACATTGGTTCCTTCCCTATTTTGCAATAACATTAATAAATCGTGATTAAATCCAAAGGCTGCTCTAGCCAACTGCACATCTATGGTTTTCCATCATTTCATATTATTTAAGTAACCCATAAGCTGCAGAGCTGGTCATCTGTTCAAAGATTTTCATCACAGCTTCATATTATAGTCTTTTATACCCACATTACAAAGCTTCTTACTTTGCCATTTTTAGCACTCCAGACTGTGCCTGTATACATTCAGCTCCTAGCATGCACGTCACTTTAGCAGGGATTAAAAGGCCTCTAGTGAAGACTGCAAAAGCTCCAATCAACAGATTTTGACAGGACCTAAGCAACAGGGCAGAAGTTAATACAAACGGGTTCTGAGCACACTCACCCGTGGTTGACATGACAGCAACAGTTATTCATAATAGCTGTTGGAGGATGACTCAAGTGGGACTGAATTGTTTCCTTCACCAGTTTCAATCAATTAGTCTTTATTTTATGGCATCTGTTACAATCAATATAGGTGCTGTATCCCAGAATCCCAGGGCCTGACCCCCAACCAGCAACAGTGGCAGGAAAAACTCCCCTTTACCAGGAAGCAACCATGAGCAGGACCAGGTTCATCTGGGGGAACTACCCTATTTATTAAAAGCTGGCCTGGGTTTCAACCAGAGGTACGAGGGAGGATCCGCAAACGACAAAATCATCAAATCCGTCTCCAGCTGGGCTCCTCCAGCTGCTTCCAGCCTCGTATTTTCCGTGGACCAATATCTCCATGGACTTTGTTACCGGGCTTTCTTCTTCCAGAGGCTACATTCTGTCTATGGTGGGCCGCTTTGATAAGATGGCTCATTTCCCGCCCGTGACCAAGCTGTCTTCAGCCAAAGAGACTGTTGGCCCACCGGTAAGACAGAACATAACAATTGGGAGAAGAAAACAGCTCTCCAGTGCCAGGTCTTACAGTATCCCTCTTCCTGGTCATAACAGCTGCTATGGGTAGAGCATGCCCACAATATGGTAGCCACCTCTGCCACGGGCTTTTCCCTTTTCAGTGTGCTGTGATCTACAATCATCATTCAATGTGAGCCTGAGACAAAGAGGTTAGATGTCTATCGGCTCAGGCCTTTATCCACTGGTGTTGGCAAAACTGGGCTCACCTTCAGTCCTCTCTCCTTTGCTCTGTGGACTGTTACACCATCCCCACCAACCAAAATGGAACTTCGGCTTCTTCCTTCACAGTTGACCAGAAAATGTGTCTCTCTACATGGAGCGTTCCGTAGAATCCATATTCATCGTTTTGTTCAATGTCCCATAGATTATTCGACCTGCAACTGTTAGGCTGAAGCTGCTTTGGTCCATGGACAGAAGAAACGGGTCTATGAAAGCCCTCAGGTGCCTGTAGCTCCACCTTCTGTGCCTTCTAACCTCATTAATGGAGGAGTATAGGCCAGAGGAAAGGTCCTGGATCTCCCTCACTACCCTCAGGTTTGTCAGAACCTTTGCTGATTTGCCTTTTTTGTGCATGGAACACCTAACGAGGAGTGATTGCCTTTACAAGCCATGCATGGCACCACTAATGTGAGGACTTGTTTGAGGTTGGGGTTCTACTCCTCTCAATGTATCAGGTGTGATGCTGATACCTCTGCCCTTTTGCGACCTCTACCCTCCTAAAACCTCCACCACCCTGAAACCTCTGCCCCATATCGTTCTTTGTTGTGCTCTTAATTCACCTTGACTTGTTTTGCCTCATGCTGCCCATTCCATGTCTTGTTGCGGCCTTGGGGCTGGGCGGAGAAATCCCAGTCTGAATTACTGATCTGTCCCCCTTTATTTATGCTGAACTAGCACTTTTTTTACTCTCCTTGCGAAACTGCACTTTATCTGATACGTCTTCATGGCGTGCTGGAGCCAAATAAAACTATTTCAACTTCAACAGCACGTACAGGTTGCAGGCTCTGGCATTTTGCGAGTCAGCACAATAAACAGGTCAGATTTGCTTGTTTGGTATGAAACCGTCTTTAGGGAGCTATTGAGAGAAGCCCTCTCCTGATGACGGTGGGCACTGGACCTAATCTGGGTTCAAATTATGCAACAAATGTTAAGGATTAGTTTGACCAGGACCTGAATGCAGACAGGACAGCCAACTCGGTCTCAAAGGGTTTATTTAACTGAAAAACATCTTGAATGCCGCAGGGAGAAAAACCTTCTCGGCACCGGGGAAGAGATCCGGCACGATTCTTCACGAAGGAAGGGAGGCCTGGTGACCTTTAGAGAGAAGAAAAAACGCATTACTAAATCGCAAAGCTCCAACGAGTAGATTCTCAGAGTCCACATCTACCACTAAGCTGATGGAACGATCCAACACGGGTGAACAGGAACCCAGGGACTGTCACCAGCGCCAGCTGCCGGAAAGAGAAACCAGTCCAGACTCAGAGATTGGCTTGACTTGCGAAACATGGAAAGTGGGATGAACTCTGATGGAGGCAATTTCAGATGCACGGCGGAGGGCTTGACGATCTGGTCGATCTCAAAGGGTACAATGAGACAAGGAGCCCTTTCTGGGAGTCTACCTGTAGGGAGGGAGATCCCTGGTAGAGAGCCAGACCCTATGCCCAGCGGATAGGGTAGGGGCTGAACACGGTGGCAGAACGGACCTGTCTCCACATGCTTCTGCAGGTTGACCTGGACAGAGGGCACTGCCACTTCATTCCCCCTCCTGGAACTCGAACAAGGTGGATGGTACCCCAGGGAAGCCATTAAGGGCGACACCAGTGGGCAGCAGAGAGGCCAAGAGTTATGGCGTACTCCACCCAGGGTAGGAACGAACTCCAGAAAGTGGGGTTCAGGCCACTACACACCTCAGGGGCAATTCTCAAGCTCTGATTACCCCTCTCTGTGCTTGGCGCATTGGACTTTGGATGATACCCAGATGAGAGACCCCACAGAGGCCCCCAGCGCAGCACAGAAAAGCTGGTACATACCTGGTAAGTGAATTGGGGTCCTCGGTCTGAAACAATATCCCAAGGGAACCCGTGGAGCCGAAAATGTGTCAGACCAGGAGATCCCCAGTCTCTGTTGCAGAAGGGATTGTTGTGAGAGGAATGAAGTTGGCAGCCTTGGAAAAATGATCGACCACGGTTGAGGATGACGTTATTCTCGACCAATGGGGGTAGACCAGTGACAAGTCAACTGCAATCGTGTGATCAGGGACACCGAGGGAGGTCTAGCAGATTGAGGAGGCCAACAGGAGGTAGATGGGAGGACTTTCCAACAGGCACAAACTGGACAGGCCGCGATGAAAGCCTTGGCAATCTTGAGACATGGACCAGAAGCGTTGCCTAAAGAAGTGTAGAGTACATGAGAGCCCCGGGTGACAGGTTAGTTTGGAGGAATGACCCCCATTGCAGGACATCCAAATGGAGAGAACATGGAGGGTTTATTTAACTGAAAAAATGTCTTGAACCGCCACAGGGGGGAAAAACTCGCTCAGCACGGGGAAGAGATCCAGCACAATTCTTCACAAAGGGAGGGAGGCCTGGTGACCTTTAGAGAGAAGAACAAACGCATTACTAAATCACAAAGCTCCAACGAGTAGATTCTCAGAGTCCACATCTACCACTAAGCTGATGGTACGATTCCAACACTGGTGAACAGGAACCCAGGGCCTAAAGAGCAAGTAAATTGTCAATACACAATCAGGTATGACTGTCACCAGCGCCAGCTGCCGGAAAATGGCTCCACCACGCCCCCTGGAGAAAGAACAGAGAAACAACCAACAAGAAACACCAAACAACAGCCAGGACCCTAACAACAAACCTCCACTTTCTGACATATCCGCTGTTATGAGACATTAGGATTTATGGCTTTAGTGGTAATCCAGACACCCTTCACTTTGCTGGGAAGACACGCGCTGTTTAATATGAGCCCCCACCCCCCAAGACACACATAGGAGCAAGGGCAGGGTGTTCCAGGACCTAGTGGCATCAGCCCTCATATCCCCACTTCCTTGTGTCCTTGTGTTGTCCCATGTCATGTCTATTGATGGGAGGGTTCGGTCTGTGTCTACGTGTCTCTTCCCTCTATTTCGAACCTTCCTCCCTGATCCCTCATCACAATGATGCTACTCACCTATGTCTGATTGTCACCTTGCCTGTTCCGGTGTAATTAATACTTCCTCTTCCTCAAACAGTCCAGCCATCTGAGCTCCTGGTAATTACCTTTGATTTAATTAAGGTCTTTCCAAGCCACTGTTTCCACATTAGAATTCTTCAGGCCAGTTGTTTATTATGCGCTGAATGGTATCTACAGAAAGATAGATGAGAGAATCATCTATAAAAAGGGTATATTTTCTTCTTTTTTAGTAATACTAACTGTATGTTCTTTATTCCACCTCGTACGTAGAACTGGATGCACTGTCATGGAATGAATAATATTCATGGCTCAGCATGGAAATATTCTCCAGCTATTAGTTTCTTGCAGTATAAAACAATTGTGGCTAATTTTAAAACAGCCCAATAAATCTAAATGCCCAATTGTATTCTGCTTTCACTCATCTGCCTTTTCCCTCCACTTCACTGCAAAACCATATAAATGCATTTAAGTCCAGGGAGGAGACAACAGAATTTAACCTGAGAGAATAATGATTATGAGACACCAATAGCTGCACAGCAGGGTCTCCAGCTGAGATGTTTTAGTCATGGCTCTTAATCAGCTCCGATGCCTGGCTTCATGTTTATGTGAGCAGCCGTTGGCTGGTGCACGTCCTTGGCTGCAGGGCTGCACGCAGGAGTCAGCAAGCATGGCTGCGGGGACGCCAGGCAATGTTGAGAGCAGTTTCTGACTTGTTCTCCTTTCTTTCACGTGCTTGGTGGCCCAAACAGCATCAAATACAGCAACCTACACGGACCATGAAACAGGACACAAGTAGCAAGGCCACGCAATGGCAGTGCAGTAGCATTCAGGTGGCAGTCTGTCACTTTTTGCTCAATCCTCTCTTGTGGGTTTTGACAAAGAGCAGAAGGGGCAATGTACATGTTTTAGGGTAAAAAAGTATGGTCTAAACACCAGTGCTCCCAGTCCACACACATCCAGCTCAGCTGCTCCTTCTTTGGTAGACAGAAACTGATCACTAGCACTGTAGCTAACACATTTTACGTAAGTTCCTTTGGGCAACCCTGTGGGTTATTAGTTCTCTGTTAAGTGTGAGATATGAATGTAAAAGTAACCCCCCCCCCCCCCACCCCCCACCCGCTTCCCCAGCCTTGTAGCCTGTAGTGTGGAGTTAGCCTATCATCCAAGGAGAAAACTCCCCAAATAGCTGTCTTTGTTCATCCGCTGGGTTTATGTCTCTAGCAATAACCTATGTGGATTTATTTTTCAGTAGGAATTTATAACAACTACCACTTCAGCTGTGTACCTGAGTACAGATTTTAAAGTGTAAATGGATGGGGTTGGGGTAATATGCAAATCATATCCGCTGTTTTATATGACGCTAAAGCAAGATTAGAGTGAGATAGAAGAAACAGCAGAGACATCCTGGAGGACAGGACATTGCCATAGCAACTAAACAGCTCCTCATTCAGCTATGTATCATGTTTGCGCAGCAGCACGTTGCCTGACTAAACACGTTGGAATAGCGATCTGCTCCTCTTTGACTGTATTAAAATCCTTATTCAATCATTCCTCTTTGAAGTTCTCTGCACCTGCAGGTTCCTAACAGGGGCAGCTGATTGGTACACAGGCATTTACACAGGTAACGCACCTCTACACTGTCTGTGTTTGGACTGAAGGTGTTCAACTTCACACATCCTCTAAAGTGTCAATTAGGTTGTTGAAATTTACAGCCTTGAAACTGCAGTGTAAGCAGCAGGACCTAGCTGTTACCATAGTTTGGATGGGGGGGGTGGAGGGGGGCAGCAGCAGGTCCTGCAGGTCCTGTCAGCGGCCTGGGGGAGTTGCTTACAGTCAGAAGAGGCCAGGAGCTAGAGGGGGGAAGGGTAGTGAGAGAGTGGCCGTCTGTGGTCTCTGCTGTCATCTCAGTTTGCTGCTGCCATTTCTCAATCAATGGTTGCACATGTATGGCACATGTATGATACATGCATGCCACATGTATGGCACATGTATGCCATATGTATGGCACATGTATGGCAACTAAAAGTGTCCCTGGTACCAGCAAATGTGTTGGGAGAGGGAAACAAGTCAACCCAGGTTTGGTGTGGCAACTCAGTGACACATAGTTGGATTTTGAAAAGTGCTTTATACATACATAAATATACATACACACATACATATGCATACACAAACACACACACACATATCGCTCTTTCCTTCCTGCCATCATGTTGGCGGTGGTGAAGTACAGAAGCTGGAGAGAACCGCTGAATGAGAGAGGATGGTCCTCAGCAGGAAAAAGGTGAGTTTCCAACTGTGGGGGAGGGAGGAGTTACTGCCCCAGGAGTTACTCCTGAGGGAGGGAGGAGTTACTACCCCAGGAGTTACTGCCCCAGGAGTTATTGCCCCAGGAGTTACTACCCCAGGAATTACTGCACCAGGAATTACTGTCCCAGGAGTTACTGCCCCAGGAATTACTGCCCCAGGAGTTACTACCCCAGGTATCTATATGTCCAAACTGGGGCTGCAGCTGCAGTACTGGGGACCCAGCACTGCTGGAGAGAGAACTCAGCGGGGGTGACCAAATCACCAGTAAATCTACTGTGTTCATCAGCTTGGGGTAAAGGCCAAGATCAACTACAAGAAGCCAAAATGAGTTTACCCCCTAGGGGGGCTTGGCTTGGCTGTGGAGCCGGGGGGAGGAGCTCAGATATCGAGGAGGAGCTCAAAGTGGAGCAATTGCTCCTCTGTGCTGAGAGGAGCCCGTTGAGATGGTTCAGGCATCGGGATGCCTCTTTGAGGACGTGGTTCAGGCCTGTCCATCCAGGAGGAGACGGAGAGGTTCTCACGCTCTGCTGGCCTCAGGATTGGTGCTGGTGCAAGTGGCTGTGGAGAGGTTAGCTCAGGTTGCTAACCCCAGGGCCTGGATAAGCAGGTAGCGGGCCACTCCACGACTGGTGATTGACTGCCACCTTGTGCATCATCAGGTACTCCTCGAGGCTTCAAGTAACTTCGTCCATTCAAGTGTGACTTCACAAAGTGGAGGCTTTGCAACAACGTGTCAGCATCTGGGGAACAAGGATGCTCTGCAGCAGTGTTGTCGGAGCTAAGCTAGTTCAGGGAACTGGCATGTTTTCTGAGGGAATTTGCATATTTCTTAAAAGCCCATAAGACTGGGAGTTGACGGGAAGTGGAGACTCTATGAATATTTTATTTGTGTGACTGTCAGGTCAATCAGCAAGGCGGTTTTTAAAATTCAAGCCTAAATCAGTTGTTCCTATCTCAGAACCAGACGTGCCAAAATTAATATTCCAGGTTTAACCAGCGCTGGTGCCGCCCAGGGCACACCTAGTGCGGCCCTGGAAAGACTCGAAGCTGGCTGTGTGTGTGTGGGGGGGGGGACAGCGCAGCGTCAGCTCCCAGACTCTAGGAGCTGAATGAAACATGATTCCTGTGATGAGGTTTTTATTTACAACGGAGACGAATAAATTGGAATAATCTGCCGCTCTTGTTGTGTCATGCCAGGCAGGAAATAATCCTGCGCGCGCGGCCGCGCGTGATTTCAGACTACAGCTGTTCGGGCTCTCGCCCCGCGACCCCCCCCCCCCCCCCCCCCCCCCCCCACTTCTCCTTCTCTCTCTCTCTGCCACGCTCGTGAGGAGAAGTGCTGGCTGTGTTTACCACCACGGGCGCGCACGCGCACGCGCATCTCCGCGGGCTCTCAGCACGCTGCCAGTCGCTGCACTGCCATGCCCGAAGACGCGTCCTTCGTCCGCTAAGAGAAAACCATGCGCTGGCGGCTTCGCGCGGCTGGAATGCACCGACCAAGCGCGCCTTTCAGAGGACTCACCTGTGGATGCGTGCGGTCAAGATGCCTTTTATGACCAAACCTCTTTTCTTCCTGCTTTGTCTGGTCGTTACCGGTGAGTGCCGTCGCCACGGCCACCGTGTGCGGAGATGGACTGGCACCGTGGAGAGCCAGAACCACGGCACGTAAGTGAGAGAAGAAGCCAAAGGACGGGTCGCTGACACCACCTTTGCGAAAGGGTTGAAGTTAATGATATCTTATTAGTATTTGTCAAAACAGACAAGCAAATGGGATGAACTTTTTTAATTTTCGAGCTTGAATTATGAAAGGAAAGATTTAAGAATGAAGTTTCGACGCTAGAAAAGGTAGCAAACGTGCACGCGTCGGTTTTTATGAAGAGTGACTAACAGCATTTTAGAAGGGTAGTTCTAACGTGTGCAGAGCAGTGATTAGAGTCGAGGTCTGTCAAGTGTTCGACGGACCCCTACGTGCTGTGTACTAAACATAATGGATTGATGCCGCCGCCCCCTCCCATGGCGCCAACACCAGCATAGGGTCAAGTCTTCAGAGTGTTTGAAGGAGGGGTGAGAGGAGTGTGACAGGGTTGCTTTTGGTGGGACATGTGATAGAGCGTCTAACTGGGTGACACATGTAGCCTGAGGGCGGCTTCAAGAGGCAGCACTTTAGTTCAGGAGCTCCAGTAGGACTCCAGACACCCCCGTAACCCCACTGAAAGGTACCATTTAGGGAGCCACCATCACTCCTGCTCCGCTTCCATTTGGGCTGACTGGTTCCAAACTATGCTGCTCACACAGAGTAAGCTCCTCCCAGCATGTGACCTTCTCACAGAGAACTGCTGCCAACATTGTGTTCATTCAATAAAATCAGCCTCGATCGGCTTCATGAGCTAAACGTTCTGGAGAGTCCTGCTGACTGGAAACTCCTGGGAGAAGGGGGAGGTTCCTTGGAGCTGGACCAGCATGGCCAGCAGGCACGGCACCACAGTGCGGCATGGCCTCACTGTCCGGCCATCCTCATCTCCAAATCCTTGAAGAGGTCACCCTAATTTAGAAGAGCAATAGTCTTGATGTGGAGGAATAGAGCAGAAGTCTTGGCTGGTTGAATGATTGATTAATTGGTTAGTTGGTTGGTTGATCACTTTGTTTACCAGCCATTTACACCCCCAGAATGAGGTGAGGAGGGTCACAGGACAGGACAACCAGCCCGATGGCTGTTACTGCAGTGTGTTTTCCAGAAGTGGAGAGTTTTTCCCATCATTTTCTAGCCCTTAATGGGCAAGGTCACCCCCCCCCCTTCCCAAGCCAGCGGTAAAAGATAGAAAAAGTAATTGTGAGCCAATGAGTGGTGGCATAATTGTGCTCCACTTACAGACTCTTCGGCCGGAGTTTTTCTGTGGCACGAGTATCAGCCTCATGGCTGAGGGGACTTGAGTGGCTGCTCTTGAGAGCGGAGGTGAAGGGCTACAGGCTATCATCACAGAGCACCCCCCCCCCCCCCCCACCCTTCACTCCCCACCCATGAGGCTCTAATGAGGCTCTAATAACGTTAAAACACGGGCGGCTGAACCACAGCTTAAAAGGGTTCTGTTCAAAACCTGGAGAAAATAAACACTCAAAAGGCAGAAAGGTCAGGCGTGTAACTTCGAGGCCACCTCCATTGGTAAGCTTATTTAGATTCACAAAAGGACACAGTGGCTCCAGCCTTGATGTCCAAACGCTCGTGGGAGTGTCAAATCACCAGCCACATTCTCCTCACATCTATCATCTCCATGGTGGTCCAGAGCCATAGCACCTCGAGCCGTTAGCGTAGCTATTCTCTTGATCCGGCTGTCACCGCAGGTGGCAGAGTCGACAGGTGCTTGTCTTTATAGGAGGGGTGTGGCCAACTTTGGTGGGTTGTGATGACACTGCCTCCAAAACATCATCAACCTCCATCTCAGTCAGCAGCAATAGTTGATTGAAATAGCCGGGTTTCCACCCATAGAGGGCGCCACTCTTAAATAGTTCAGACAAAAAAATGTGTGTTGTCCCCCACAGGCCTTTTTAGCCCTCAACAACTAAACACTCCCTCTTCCTGCAGCTCCTTGACCAAGAAGCCCCCTGATGTGACCAAGTCTCGCAAAACAAAGACTGAGCATCTGCTGCAAGTGGACGACCATGACTTCACCATGAGGCCAGCGTTTGGCGGTAAATCCAATCTGCTTCACAATGACACGTGCATAATCTGGAGAGTTGCAGCTCACGTTTCAATGCTTCAGACCTGAAAATACATTGACACCATTAAAACACCAACAATGGACCACAACATTTGGATGTTTAATGCCAGTTCTTGACAGCTCCACCCCTGCTGCTGGGCCCCTCCCCCTGGCACAGGTGATAAGCCCGTCCTAGCAGTCACCAGGCCATCACAAAACACTAACCATCAGTCCCCAATCAATGTCATTTTCTGAGCCTGTGAAGGGTCAGAAGATGGCAACCACGAGGACAGAAAGGTCCAGAGCTGTGAATTGAACCAGGAATGTTTTTGTTGTGACAATCAATTCTTTATTTATCAAAATTGTCTCTAGGCGCTTCACAGAATCCCAGGGCCTGACCCCCAACCAGCAGCAGTGGCAAAAAAACTCCCCTTTAACAGGAAGAAACCTTGAGCAGGACCCGGCTCATGAAGGGGGACCCTCCTGCAGATGGTAGGAGAGGAGAGGAGACGAAGAAGGAAGACGATCGACATCTGAGAGACACACTAAAGACACACTACAGACACGTGCATTAGCTCAAAGATTCACGCTTCTCCATTAGCAACACGCAGGCATCGGTTTAGCTTCTGAATGGAAGCATTTTGGGAGGTGTGAACAGATAGGACAGAGGACAGAGAGCGTGCAGCAGGAGCTGCCTGTGGAAATGGGGCTAAAAATAGCTGCATCAGGGTTTGGACTTCTGTAATTGGCTGCTCTCGCCAGATTTGTGCTAAACTAACCTTTTAATTTTAATACAGCCAATAATAATACTTAATGTGGGATTTTTGTCTTAACAAGGTGGCTCCTCTTGAGTCAGCTTTGTGGTGGGTTTCCAGTGGATTTGGGATCCGTGATCCATGATCCATCCTAATCTAATGACTTGAGGAATCTCTTGTGCTTCCTACATGTTGATGTTTTCAGCAAAAAAAAAAGAGCCAAGGCTGAAAGGTGTGTGACTAAGGCTCTGGATCCTGGGAGATTCTCCTGGATCCAACTTTGTTGGGATCTGCTGGATCCACCCCTCCAGCTTGTGGTGCTCGAAGGATCAGAGAGATGTGTGGTGTCTCCTCCGAGAGTCTGTGTCAGGAACCTCATGTCCAGACAGCTTTGACCTTCTTCATCACAACTTTCTGGAGCTGGAGCAGTGTTGCCTTTGATTTCTGGTCTTCTTCCCTGTGCACCCCACAGCTGCCTGTATCTGATAGCTGAGGGTCTGGAGGGCCACGGCTCTTCCGTGCATCAGCTTGTCGGACTCTCTTCGGAATTCTGCTCTCACGTCTTCCACTCAAGGTTTCCCAGTTCTTTTAGGCATTTCCCATTGGGACAAATTAGTTTTGGACGACACGTGAACATATTATGACAAAAAGAACACACGGTAGTCCATCCACGGGGTGCACCTGTGTCACCTAACCCGCGTACTGGTGCACGGCCACCTTTGTTCGTTCATCTGACAGATGGAGGTGTGAAGGAATTTTGAGGTTCATTCGATGTGATCAGGTGAAGGTTGTGTTAAGGTTGTGTTCAAGCTTGTGTTAAGGTCCGGGTGATCCGGCCCCTAGAGGAACGGTTGGTTGGTTGGTTGGTTGGTTGGTTGGCTGTGAAACGGTAGCTCAGAAGGCCTTGACTGTTTTGCCCTCTGCGCACTCTCATGCTACCCTTTGGTGGTTCCGTGCGGGGCCGTTCCCATAATCCTTCTTGAACAGACAGAGCTACAGCCCTGACATGACAGAGGTGATTGCGGAGGTTCTCTGGCCGCTCTTCTTCAGTTTAAAACACCGTCTTAATAGAAGCAGTGAAAATAAAGAACTGAGGAGGCTATCACGGGTCCATCAGCTGGATGAAGAAAGCAGAAGGATCAGATAAATGCTGCGTCTCTCGGTGTCCAAAGGGGGCACTAGACCTGAGCTAACGTGTGTGGAGTATTATTGGTCTTAATCCCCAGAAAGATAACACACTAAGCTCGTTGTTAATCCACACAGAAGGGGACCAGAGTGAAAGCACATCATTTCGTGTGTGGGCTAAATGCTAACATACAGGGAAGCCTTTCAGAGAAGGTGCAGGCTCAGCCGCCACTGCAGGTCACCAAGTCCAAGCTGGTCTTCTTCTTCCTCTGAAACAGAAGCCCCATGTGGCGCTGTGAAGGTTTGCCCCACTTCATCATTGGATTCTGAAGGCACCAGAGGCCCAAAATGTATTTGGAAGTTCATCACGGAGACCATGATAATGATGGAAACCGTCAAGTGGTCCTGGTCCGCAAGCCTTCAGCGGGTTCAGGGTCCAAGTGTCCTTCAGGCAGTGTCGCATGGCCGCTGTTGTGGTGACCTCCTGCCACAGCCTGGTTCTGGGAGCTGTGCCACTGAGCTAATCTCCCAGTCTTGATGAAAAGGTGAAAGGGCCACTGATGCTTCGATCCAAGGAACCCAAATGATTTGCTCTCCTCCCCCGCCAGTTTTAAATGACCTCGCATGAGATCCAGCAGAGCAGGAGGCTGCTGCCTCCATTTGATGGGAGAACTGTGGAGATTCAATTAGAAGATTGGAACAAGCTGCTTTATAGACTAACCCAACTGCCTCCGCCTAGAAATGCAAATGGCTTCTTCGGTTGCCACAGCAATGATTTGTTCCATTACGCCTCGTGAACGTCAAGTTGGATCGGTTCTCCATATTCATGAGAGCACGGTGCTGTCCCGGCATGTTCGCTCCACTTAGCGGTAGCTGCTAGCTGTAGCCACTAGCGCAGGGGCCCAGGTTGGCTGGTGCTAGCCCCCCATTCGGACAGTGATGAGGGGATTAAGCTGGCAGTAGTTTCTCCTGTTTACAGCTTAGATTAGCACAGGCATCAATCTGTTACGCCATCAGACAGCTGTTCCCAGGCAAATGACACTTTGTTCCAAGCGGAGTGCACAAGTCAAGCAAAAGGCTTAAAGTGCACCGATGGGCCTCTGCCGACGTTGCTCCAGTCAGCGATGGAAAACGCCCCACCTGCGTCGGGCATCGGTAGTTGTGCAGCTGCGCTACAAAGTGCTGTAGCATCGGACTCGAACGCGGGTTATCCAACGGACACCAGACTGGAAGGAACAGCCACATCCTGGCCCGCCGGTTCATCCCCTCCCCGCCTGGTGGTCCGGCTTACCTTCACCCACCTTTTGTGCCACTTTTTCTTTGGAGAAATACTATTTTTACTGCACCACCAGCTGCTATGAGCTCTCTCAACTGCTGGTGGAGGTCACACAAGGGCCAGAGGTGTTACACACTTGATGTCATTGTCCCTGTGGGTGAAGATCCATCCGCAGCCCTCATCCGTCCAGCATCGGTGGCACTAATCCAGCATTTAGGCTCGCTCCTAATCTTTGTGGATTACTGACTGTTGAGATAAGTGAAGCAAAGTGGTCGCGGCATCACCCATCCGTAGAGGTCAGCGGTCACGACAGATATGGTGTAGAGATGTTGTGATTAGAATGCGTTTACAGATGGGAGCGCCGCTATGATCCCGCCCAGTTGTAGAACAGCTATACTGTGGAGTCTGGTCCTCCAGCTCCACCTTCCTGGACTCGTAGGTCCGCCTGGGTTCTGCTGGGTAGAGGTCGTGGTCTCAAGGTCTGCTGTGGGATCTGAGGGTCGGAACGAGCTCACCAGTTTTTTCCCCTCTGTCCCCAGGCCCTGCCATCCCTGTGGGTGTGGATGTTCAAGTGGAGAGTCTGGACAGCATCTCTGAGGTTGACATGGTGAGAACAGCCGGATTCGCTGCCACCGACGGGGTCTTGTTCACTGGGTGTCTTCCACTTGCGTTTCCATGGAAACAACACAATCACACATGTAAACAACGTGGACATCGCAATTCAGAGACAGCAACTCTCATGCTACTCTTTGGCTCCACTCTGGCTACTCTCATGCTGCTACTCATGCTACTTTCTGGCTATTTTAATGCTACTCTCATGCTACTCTTTAGCTATTCTCATGCTACTCTCATGCTGCTTTCTTGCTACTGTCATGCTACTCTCTGGCTAATCTCATGCTATTTTCTGGGTACTCTCATGCTACTCTAGAGCTGCTCTATAGCTACTCTCATGCATCTCAAAAGCTAGTCTTCTTTTACTCTCTGGCTACGCTCATGCTACTCTTTAGCTAATCTATGGCTACTCTCATGCTACTCTCTGGTACTCTCTGGCTACTGCTACTCTCTGCCTACTGTCATGCTACTCTATAGCTACTGTCATGCTACTCTTTGGCTCCTCTCTGGCTACTCTCATGCTACTTTTTGGCTCCTTCCTGGGTACTCTTTAGCTACTCTCATGCTAATCTCTGGCTACTTTCTGGCTACTTTCATGCTACTCTCATGCTACTCTTCAGCTATTCGCATGCTACTTTCTTGCTGCTATGTAGCTACTCTCATGCTACTCTTTAGCTCCTCTCTGGCTACTATATGCGTACTCTTTGGCTATTCTCATGCTACTCTCTGGGTACTTTCTAGCTACTTTTCATGCTAGTCTCATGGTACTCTATAGCAAGTCTATGCTACTCAATAGCTACTCTTATGTAACTCTTTAGCTACTCTCATGCTCCTGTCTAGCTATGTCTCTGGCTACTCCCATGCTACTCTGTAGCTGGCTACTCTCATGCTCCACTGTAGTTACTCTATAGCTACTCTCTGGCTACTGTCATGCTACTTTCTGGCTCCTCAGAATCAGAAGAAGGTTTATTGCCATTGTTCATGTAATACACAGTATTACACAAACTAGGAATTTGTCATGGTGTGCCGCTGCGACATTCAACATAACACTAGACATCAACACCACACTAGAATAAGATAAATAAAATAAAATAAGACTTATATACAGTATATACATAAATAGTGAGTGGTAAGAAATAGTGCAGGTCCATGAGGAGTAATGTATTGTTTATGAGTCCGGCTGGCTGCTGTACATGGTGCTTAAGTGATAAGTCACTTGGTGTTCAGCAGCCTGATGGCAGAGGGGAAGAAGCTGTTAGTGTAGCGGGAGGTTCTGGTCCGAATGGACCGTAGTCTCCTGCCTGAGGGGAGGGGGGAAAACAGTCCGTGACCAGGGTGGGAAGGGTCGGCCGTGATCCGACCTGCACACCTCCGGGTCCTGGAGATATACAGGTCCTGGATGGATGGAAGCCTGCAGCCGATCACCTTCTCGGCAGCGCGCACGACGCGCTGCAGCCTTATGTCTGTCCCTGGCGGTGGCACCAGCGTACCACACGGTGATGGAGGAGGTGAGGATGGACTCGATGATGGCCGTATAGAACTGCGCCAACATCCTGGGAGGCAGTTTGAGTTTCCTCAGCTTCCGTAGGAAGAACATCCTTTGCTGGGCCTTCTTGATGAGGGAGCTGATGGTTGGCTCCCACTTAAGGTCCCGGGTGATGGTGGTGCCCAGGAAGCGGAAGGAGTCCGTGATGGTGATGGGGGAGTCCATAAGGGCAAGGGGGGGCAAAGGGGCTGTAACTTTCCTGAAGTCCACAATCATCTCCACTGTTTTCTGAGCGTTCAGCTGCAGGTTGTTGTGTCCGCACCAGGACACTAGTCGAGCCACCTCCCTCCTGTAGGCAGTCTCATCGCCATTGGAGATGAGACCGATGAGGGTGGTGTCATCCGCAAACTTGATCAGTTTGACAGACTGGTGGCTTGAGGTGCAGCAGTTAGTGTACAGGGAGAAGAGGAGGGGGGAAAGTACACAGCCCTGGGGTGATCCGGTGCTGATGGTGACGGAGTCGGAGACAGTCTTCCCCAGCCGCACATACTGCCTCCGATCCGTCAGGAAGTGAGTGATCCACCTGCAGAGGGAGTCAGGCACACTAAGCTGGGACAGCTTGTCCTGTAGCAGAGCGGGGCGGATGGTATTGAATGCAGAGCTGAAGTCCACGAACAGGATCCTCGCGTAGGTTCCCGGGGAGTCCAGATGCTGCAGGGTGGAGTGAAGGGCCAGGTTGACCGCGTCGTCCACAGATCTGTTGGCTCTGTAGGCGAACTGCAGTGGATCCAGGAGGGGGGTGGTGATGGACTTGAGGTGTGGCAGGATCAGGCGCTCTAAGGACTTCATGACTACAGAGGTGAGCGCCACAGGTCTGTAGTCGTTAAGCCCAGTGATCCGTGGCTTCTTGGGGACAGGGACGATGGTTGAGGTTTTGAGGCAGGCTGGCACCTGGCACGACTCCAGGGAGGAGTTGAAGATGTCTGTGAAGACAGGAGTCAGCTCCTCTGCGCAGTGCCTCAGGGTGGAGGGAGACACGCCGTCCGGGCCAGGGGCCTTGCGCGGGTTCAGCCTGGCGAACTGCCTGCGCACATCCTGCTCACTGATGGTGAATGAAGGGGGGGAGGAGGGGGGAACTGGTGGTAAGTGATGGGGGGGGGGGACTGATGGTGAGTGGAGGGGGGGAGGAGGAGGGGACTGCCTTTGATGGAGTAAGGTCCATGGGGGCAGTGACACTGGGGGGGGGGGGAGGTGTTGGGCATGGTTGACGAGGTGTCAAAGCGGGCATAGTGGAGGGACAGGCTCTGACAAAGGGCTTTGTCGTCCTGACCCTTTGAAGCCTGAGGCCTGTAGTCGGTGATCTGCCTCAGGCCTCTCCACACAGAAGCAGAGTCGTTAGCAGTAAACTGCTGCTGAAGTTTCTCCGAATACACAGATTTAGCTCTCCTCAGTTCCTTGCTAAACCGGTATTTGGCCTCTCTCTAGCAGTCTCTGTCTCCACTTTTCAGCGCTGCTTCCTTTTCTTTCCTGATCTGTCTGAGTCTCGGTGTGAACCAGGGCTTGTCATTGGAGTAACTCACCCTAGTGCGCGTTGGTAGAATGCGCTCCTCACAAAAGTGGATATATGAGGTCACAGTGTCCGTGTACTCATCCAGATCATGTGTGGCCCCTTTAAACATGTCCCAGTCAGTTGTGTCCAAGCACGTGCGCAGCTCCTCCACAGCCTCACTGGTCCATCTCTTCGTGGTGCTCACGGATGGCTTTGTTAGTTTGAGTTTCTGTCTGTATGTGGGGATCAGGTGGACCATCACGTGATCAGACAGTCCTAGCGCAGCACGGGGGACGGCCCGATACGCGTCCTTCACTGTGGTGTAGCAGTGATCCAGCGTGTTCTCTGCTCTGGTGGGGCATTTGATAAACTGTTTGTACCTGGGGAGCTCGTATCTCAGGTTGCTCTGATTAAAGTCACCAAGCACGATAACCAGAGCGTCGGGATAGGTCCGCTCCACTTGTTGAATACAGTCCGCGAGCGTGCGCTGAGCCTCGCGCACGTCCGCATCTGGCGAGATGTAAACAGAGGCCAGAATGAATGAAGCGAACTCACGCGGAGAATAGAAGGGTCTGCAGTTGATGAAAAGGTATTCCAAAGCAGGAGAACAGTGCTGAGAGATCACGGTCACATCAGTGCACCAGTCGCTGTTGATGTAGAAGCAGACTCCACCGCCTGCTCTCTTGCCAGAGAGCGCCAGGTCGCGGTCGGCACGGAACAGCTGGAATCCCCCGAGGAGGAGCGCGCTGTCCGGTGTCTCTTTCCTGAACCAGGTTTCAGTGAAGCAGAGAACACACGAGGTGGAGAAATCTTTAATCCGCATCAGCAACTTCAGCTCGTCCATTTTGTTACAAAGTGAGTTGGCGTTGGACAGAAAGATCCCAGGCAGCGCCGTGCGCGAGCCTCTCCTGCGTAGTCTCGCCAGGGCACCGGCCCGTCTTCCTCTCCTCCGCCGTCTCACCTTTTGGGCCAAAAAGTAAACCAGGTCGGCTGCAGGAGCCAGAAAAACTGGAAGTAAGTCCGTGGGGGTGAGAGTCCTGATGTTTAGTAGCTCTTCACGGGTGTAAGAGCAGGCAGACACACAATTAACAAACAAAAATAGACAAACAAGAACGCAGCAAGACACCAAGGCGACCGCTCTGGGCGCCATCTTGGAAACCCACCTCACATGCTACTCTTTAGCTTCTCTCACGCTGCTCCTCGGCTACTCTCATGCTACTCTGTAGCTACTGTCATGCTACTCTTTGGCTATGCTCATGCTACAGAGCTCTCTCATTCTACTCTCTTCCTAATCTCATGCTACTTTCTCGCAACATTCTGCATTTTGGATCAACTGGAGGCTTCTTAAAGAGTTGTTTGGACACCCTGATAATAAAGAATTACAATAATCCAGCCTGGAAGTAACAAAAGCATGGACTAACTTTTCAGCATCATGCCGTGTCAGTAGCTTCCTGATCTTTGTGATGATTCTCAAGTGAAATTTTTTTCCAGAGACTGTTTTAATGTGTGAGTTGAAAATGCATGCTGCTCTCTGGCTACTCTGATGCTATTCTGTAGCTACTCTCATGCTACTCTCTGGCTACTCATACTACACTGTAGCTACTCTATCGCTACTTTCATGCTGCTCTGTATCTACTCTCTGGCTACTCTCATGCCACTCTATAGCTACACTGTCTCATTTTATTCTCTGGCTAATCTCATGCTACTTTCTGGCTACTCTCATGCTGCTCTTTGGCTCATCTCTGGCTACTTTTAGGATAGTCTCATGCTACTCTTTAGCTATTGTCATGGTACTTTCTGGCTACTCTCATCGTACATTGTAGCTAATTTGTAGCTACTCTCATGCTCCTCTACCTACTCTAATGCTACTCTCATGTTACTCTTTAACTACTCTCATGCTACTCTTCGGCTATTCTCATTCTACTCTCTGGCTACTTTTTTTGCTACTCTCATGCTACTCTGTAGCTACTTATGCTACTCTGTAGCTACATCAAAATCCAATCAATCTTAATTTATATAGTGTCTGTTACAATCATAATTGTAGCTACTCTGATGCTACTCTCTGGCGTTTTTTCTGGCTACTCTTTCTGCTACTCTTATGCTACTCTCATTCTATGCTCATGCTACTCTGGCTACTCTCATGCTACTCTTTATCTACTCTCATTCTCCTCTTTAGCTTCTCTCTGGCTACTCTCATGCTACTCGTTAGCTACTCTCATGCTACTCTCTGGCTGCTTTTTGGCTACTCTCGTGCTACTCTGTAGCTACTCTCATGATACTCTTTAACTACCCTCATGCTACTCCTTAGCTCCTCTCAAACTACTCTCTGGCTACTTCCTCGCTACTCTCACACTATGCTCATGCTACTCTCTGGCTACTCTCATGCTACTCTGTAGCTACTCTTTAGCTACCCTCATGCTACTCATTGGTTCCTCTCTGGCTACTTTCTAGTTACTCTCTTGCTACTCTCATACCAATCTTTTGTCTACTCTCATGCTACTTTCTGGCAAGTCTCCTGCTACTCTTTAGCTACTTTCTGGCTACTCTCGTGTGACTCTTTATCTACTTTCATGCTCCTCTCTGGCTACTCTCGTGTGACTCTTTATCTACTTTCATGCTCCTCTCTGGCTACTCTCATGGTACTCTTTAGCTACTCTCATGCTACACTGTAGCTACTCTATCGCTGCATTCATGCTACTCTTTAGCTACTGTCATGCTACTCTCTGGATACTCTCAAGCTACTCTTTGGCCACTCTCATGCTACTTTTCAGCTATTCTCTTTCTCATGCTACATTGTAGATAATCTCTGGCTACTTTCTTGCTCCTCTCTGGCATCTCTCATGCTACTCCTGGCTAATCTCTGGCTCTCTAGCTAGGCACACACACACACACACACACATACATACACACACACACACACACACACACACACAATTTGTTAGTTTATTTATCTTTAGTTGCAGCCTTGATCTCCATTTTAGCTTTGGTCAGTCACAAATCTCTAAATTGTCTGTGTTTGCACCAGGATTTCACCATGACCCTCTACCTGAGACACTACTGGAAGGATGAACGCCTTTCCTTCCGAAGCAGCACTAACAAGAGCATGACGTTTGACGGCCGTCTGGTGAAGAAGATCTGGGTACCCGATGTCTTCTTTGTCCACTCCAAGAGGTCCTTTATC
This sequence comes from Takifugu rubripes, assembly GCF_901000725.2. Lineage (NCBI taxonomy): Eukaryota > Metazoa > Chordata > Actinopteri > Tetraodontiformes > Tetraodontidae > Takifugu > Takifugu rubripes. Next base: position 443,522 of record NC_042286.1, on the reverse strand, counting down.
CATGACACCACCACTGACAACATCATGCTGCGTGTCTTCCCCGATGGACATGTCCTCTACAGCCTGAGGTGTGTGGTCATTCCACATGTCTGCTGATGTGTCACCAAGATCTGAGTGGCTCAGGAACCATTTAGCAGGAATGAGGGAGTGAGGAGGTTTGAAGTGGGGCAGCAGGACAGGCAGAGCCTGCTTATCTCCAATTATCTTCTCCATTAGTGTCAAAAGAGGATTTTACTCTTTTTTTGGCAGGTTCTTCTGTGATTACCAGTTGCTAAGCTACAAAAGCTCCGATGTGGTAGCTCTGTTGACTCGATATGAAGAAATGTCTTTCTCGTGATGAAGAAGAAAGTTCAAGTTCAAATGTACCCTAAAAATCTGCTGGGGCGTCCTAAGAAAACAGATGTAAACTTCAACAGGAAGTGGTGTTCTTACATGGCGGACGTCTTCCAGATGTCCTTGTGGAGAAGCAATCCTGCCCCAAAGCAGGAGAGGTTCTAAAAGTTAACCTCCTGGGCTCCGTTGCCTTGTCATGAGCTCTCTGTAATGCCAGAGAAGGTCAAACAGAAGCCTCCTAGTGCTGTAAAAGGCTGCAGATGACCAGAAGAACCAGAGCGCAGGACCAAATGGACATGAGACCTGAGGGACGGGTGGAAATGTGGACAGGCATCCACAGGGGAGCTCGTCTATGGGTTGGACTTCACTCTCGTACTGGTGAAATGCTGATGACGTTCTGATCAGCATCATCAGAGCCATTAAAATCTGTGACATCAGAGCCATAAAACTGGGTCTTGGTAATGTCTCCATGTTCTCCTCATGTTCTCCCAAGAACTGCCATGGCTTTGCTGTAAACTTATGTGTAAATACACTCGTCAGTAAAGGTGTGCAGAACCACCTTGTGACGGTAGCCTAAAAGTAGCCCTATAACTATGGCAACAGACCACGTCAGCAGGGTGTCAGAGAATGTGTTTGGCGTGTGATCCACACAGAAGATCCAAACGGGAGATCCACACGGGTGCTGGTTTCCCTGTTTTCACTGACAACCTGTGTTCTCCATCTCGGTGACAGTTGTCCTCTTGTTGGACAGAGTGACGGTGACAGCAGCCTGCAACATGGACTTCAGCCGCTTCCCTCTGGACACTCAGACCTGCACGCTGGAGCTGGAGAGCTGTGAGTACACGTCCTCTTCAGCATGTCCCTGGTCAGAGCTCAGGGACACTTCCCTTTGTTTCTGTTTTGTTCTCTTCTTCATTTCCTAGTTTGGGGTTTGTCGTAGGAGATGCAGCCTGATTAGACATGTTGGAGGGTTCGAAGGTCCAACGTCCTGCTGGGAGGACAGAGAACAGACAGTATATCTCGCTGCTAGGTTGGTTAGATTGTGTGGGACGCCTCTGCTCTCCTCACGGGGCGGTTACATACTGAGGTCTGGTGATGGCTCCTCGGGGAAGCTCCATCTCGGTTATTGTTGCAGAGCTTTGGTCCTACAGCTTACAGGAGACCTTCTACTGGACCAAGACGCATTACAGCTAAGTCAGTGTGTGGGTCCTCAGCAGCATCCCAGGAAGCATCTCAGGAATCTTTCCTTTTGCTGAGTTCTCCTCATCCTGCCTGTTAGAGACAATTTAGTTTCCTTAGTTAAGATGTTTACTTGGGTTAAGATTTCTTGGCCTCAGGCCACGTACTTTTATTTTGACACAGGCTTTGGTCACATGACCAAGTAAAGCCATCTTTACAAGTAAAAAAACAAGTAAACATCTTAACCTTGGCAGTCAGTCTCAGTTAGACAAAGGAGTAGTTAGTAGTGATATAGTTTTTTACTGCTTAAGCCTTATATCTTTGGAATGTGAAAGCCTTTGAACTTAGGAACACTTTAGTTTACTTATTCGGACCTTTTTTGTTGAGCCATTTTATTTGGATTATTTAGCCTTATTTTGGAGTACAAACAATTTGGATTTATACCACTGTGTGCCACCTGCTTGCCTGCCTGCCATTGCCTCTCTCCCTCTGCCTACATGCTACTTACCAGCTTGCGGCCTACTCACCTGCTTGCCTCCATCTGGAACACCTTCAACCATCTAAAATGCCCGAAGTACATGAAGGTGGAGCTTTGTTCTGCTGAGATCAGCACCGTTGAGGCCACTGGGGATGATTGCTGTTCTTCACAGTCCATCACCTCTCAGCAAGCTCTTCTCTCTGCATGAAGTGGGGGGGTTGGGTGCCAGTGTGTCAGGCTTGATGGACTGAAACACCAGACCCCCAGACCTTCAGGGGCCGCTGATCTCAAGGTTTGATGGGGGAAAAGAATGATATTGTGTGAAATGGTTCCAATAAAACTGGTTCAGACACTCCTGGACATTCTGGCTGGTCCTGGTCGCTCCAGGCTGACCTTTAGATCTCCTTGTAATTGGCCATAGTATCGATAATCTCCCCATCAGGTCACCAACTTTCACGAGTGCAGGACGTTAGGGAAGCTTTAGAGGGAGTTGATGGTCAGGAGGACCACCAGTTCTCAGGTTAGGGGCAGATCAAAGCCTCCAGTTATCCTCTAGTTCCTCAGAGAAGCAGGCAGAGGAATGTGGCTGGCGCTGGGTGGGGATGGGGGAGGGGTAGCAGAGGGGTCGTTGTGGGAGGCAGCATTGCTAGTCCAGACTAGGAAGCCTCCAGTTGATGCTGTTTCCTGGCAGCAGGTGGAGGCTTTTGGCTGGATATTTCTTTGACAGTTTATCATTTGAGCGGACTCGCTTAGAAACGAGGAGGCAGATGTGATGTTAATCAGCCAAGGTAAGAGCTGTAGAAGGGACAGGAAGACAACCGAAAATACAAAGCTCTGAAATAATATCAACACCTCGTCTATTCTCAAAGGAGCCCAAAAGAGCGGCTGAAATGGTAACTAGCTAGCTAGCTATCCCTGAGACATACGCTGTGTCCGAAACCACTCACTCCTTCCCTATTCACTACTAACTGCATGGGGGACATGGATTGAGTGAACTACGTAGTGCACTGAATTTAAAATGATCGTTCGGACACTACAGCGCATGTAAAAAGACGTCATGGTGTCGCATAATAATTACGAACCGGTCGACGGTAAAAGTGGCCAGGTCCATTTAATTATGTTAACCCTTCCGAAACACACCCCAATACATTCAGCGGTCATTTTTTGGAAATGCAATATTTTACGCTAGAATTAACTTTATATACGGTAGTAAAATAAAATATTAATGTCAATAATAATTAAATAAATATTACTTGACATGATGGCACATTCTCAAGTCATATTCCGCTGTAGTGAAAACATTTAATAAAGCAATTTTTCATCAAGAAATGGATCCAGAGCTACTTTTCATCTTTGTAAATAGTATTGTACTGGCATCCTGTCGCCTGGTGAGGAACAGACCATTCCGACGAACAATATTATGTGAGGGGAGGGGGGACAGTGAAGGTTGATTGATTTTTTTAAAAAAACATTTATGTTGTAATATTTTAGGAGGATCATATTGGACCCCCAATGAAAACAGTTGTAAACTACACATTGATTTCTTATTTCCCAAATATTTCATATATCAAACCGCACAGTGGAAATTACATTAAAAAATGTATTCCATCAGCCTCAGGGCATCACGTGATACCGTAAAGGCTGATGGAATACATTTCCGAGTTAGGCTGCATTGATTGTACACTACTTTTTGCAGTGCATTGTGGGATACATTGAGTGCACTACATAGGGTACAGCGATGCTCACTAAGAATTCAGACAAAAATGTCAAAATAGCGTCCACACTATTGAGTGCACTATTAGGGTATAGGGGGTGGTTTAGGACACAGCGTTAGGCCCTGAGGCAGCATCTGTGCTCAGCAACTAATGTCCATCCAAGAGCTGAACGTCTGAGGCCTTCTGGTCCAGATGTCTGTCGAGCTTCTGGTTGTTAGCTATTATAAATGACAGGCATCACATCTGCCACATCCCACAGAGGTGAGCAGATCAGGAAGGGGGAAATCAAATAATGGCTTATACTTTTGGTCAAATATTTCACCTATATTAAATAACGTTAAACCTGGGAACAGGACCTTCTCTTGCTATGTTAGCAAGCTAGCTAAAATCAATGAATTCAGTCTTGACCCAGCAGGGTGCAGGTCAGGCCAGGGCTAGCTCTAAACGGTCACCTAGCATGCTACCTGCTGCACCAAGCCCTGCTTAAAAAACAATAATAAAGAAATAAAATTTAGAACAACCATTTTTGGCCAGATATGTTAGTGCTATTTAGCATTCATTTCTTTGTTCAGTAAAGATTGAAGACTTAAGGTCTGTCAAAGAGCTATTGAACATGAGGAAAGATGGGGGGGCGGTCAAAGGAGAAGGACATCAAAGATGATCTAGTAGCAGAGTGTCCTCACAGACTTGGGTGTATGTGAACACGAAGTGTGAAGTGAAGTGCGAACAGTTGCACACCAACAACTGTTGTTAGCGGGGAAGCTGGTCGGGGAGTCTGAGGATGTTGTTTTGGCTGCTACTCAAAAATTACAAAGGACAAAGATGAAAGCTGATCACAAAGCTCCCTTCCTTCCCACAGTAGCGGCTTTCTGCCTTTCTCAAAGATCTATGGCTGTTTCAGGCAAAGAGGCCGATGCTAGCAGCTGGGCGTTGCTCTCTTCATGGCAGGCAGCAGTGGTCTTGGATGGGCCACGAACAGCACTAGTCCATTAGCAGTCTACAGTCCAAGCCTCCACATTGTTGATGAGAGGAAGCTGCTGTCATATCATAGCACTGGTTGTCATAGCGATGACATTTTCCCACAAAGATGGACTTCCTAGTGGCAAATGTCAGAGAGAGAAATAAAGAGAGAGTAACTATTGTTCACTAGATGTGAATATATGACAAAGACTCCACAGATCCTCTTAGAAAGGAGCGGAGGAGCAGGAGGACCAGGACCAGAGGCTAACTGGCAGACTTATGCTGGACTCTCTGACACATACTCAGACCATCCTGCCTGTAAAGGGAGAATTACTCCTCTAAATCCTCCTTATGTCTCAGCTGGGGAGGGAGGTCATTCTCAACCGTCCTCTAGAGGGGTCCAGGTCCGCCTGAAGGGAGCGCTGTGACCCGATCTTGTTTCCAAGTCCTTCATGGAGGGAACTGAAAGGACAACTGTGCTAGCTACTGCTGTCGTGTCCAAGGTTAGCATCCTGTGTTTGGGACAGCTAGAGACAGACAGGCTGGTCTTCCACCTTCGATGCCTCTCAGGACCAAAGAATCCTCCCAGCTGGTGCTGCTTTCGCTCCTCCTGACCAGTCGTCCAGTGACCGTCGGTTCCCCAACCTCCAGAATTTCCACAGCAATGTCAAATTACACTGATGTGGTGTGTTTTACGATAATGATGATGATGGTGTTTTCCAGATGCCTACACTGATGAAGATCTGATGCTCTACTGGAAGAGCGGTGACGAATCCCTCAGCATTGATGACCGCATCTCTTTATCACAGTTCCTCATTCAGAAATTTCACACCACGTCTCGCTTGGCCTTCTACAGTAGCACCGGTACACACACACACACACACACACACACACACACACACACACACACACACACACACACAGGGAACGTCATGTTGTGTTTGACTGTTTTCAGGCTGGTACAATCGTCTCTACATCAACTTCACACTGCGACGCCACATCTTCTTCTTCCTGCTACAAACGTACTTTCCTGCCACACTGATGGTGATGCTGTCGTGGGTGTCATTCTGGATCGACCGGCGGGCTGTGCCGGCCAGAGTCTCCCTGGGTAAGGAGGCCAGAAGAGTGTCGTGTTGACACTCTACACCTGTGGATCTGCTACCATGATTCTATGGTTCTAGCTTATCCTCCAAGTCCCTGATGTTCCAAGAGGGACACATAAGGACAAAGCTTGCTCAAAATGGAGCAAGATGGAGCTGCTAGCATTGGCATTGTGTGTGTATGTGTGTGTGTGTGTATGTGTGACAGCGGAAACGTATTGCGTCACTTTCTGTCTTCTCAATCGTTCGTTGGTTGCACTGTGCACGGTGTGTTGTATTCACTTTACTTAATATTGAACACTTGGTGTGTTGTATTCACTTTACTTAAAATTTGAACACTTGGGACATTCTAGTCACCTGATAACAACAGTGAGAAACAACCCATATTAAACAAATACAGGGCTTCGCCAACTATTAGCATTAGCTTGGCCTCACCGTCTGTTTCACCCGGTGTCTTTGTCTGTTCAGCGTGTGAAATGTTTAGTTACTCCTCTGCCTCCTTTAGTGAAAGGATTAGGTGCAGAAAGTGTAGTTTATTTACGGCTATGGAGGCGAGACTTAGTGAGCTTGAGACGCGGTTCCGCAGCTTGGAGTTACCTGGAGTTGCGTCAGGTAGCCAGGAGAAGCTAGCTGCGGAGCCGTCTAATGTAGCTTCAGCTAGTGGTCCCCCGGCAGCAGCCGGCTAGCCAGGGCGGCTGGGTGACGGTTCGCAGGAAGCGTAGCCCAAAACAAAGGCCCACGGTGCACCACCAACCGCTTCCCGTAGCTAACCGTTTTTCCCCACTCGGCGACACACCCGCTGAGAAACCGACCCTGGTAATTGGCGATTCTGTTTTGTGCTACGTGAAGCCGACTCCAGTGACCATAGTTAAGTGCATTCCAGGGGCCAGAGCGGGCAACATAGAAGCAAATTTATGGCTGCTGGCGAGACGTAAATGTAAATTTGGTAAAGTTATTATTCACGTCGGAGCCAACGACACCCAGCTTCGTCAGTCAGAGGTCACCAAAATGAACATAGAATCGGTGTGCAACTACGCAAAAACGATGTCGGACTCCATAGCATTCTCTGATCCCCTCCCCAATCTGGGCAGCGATGAAATGTTTAGTCACATGTTGTCGCTAGCTGTCACGGTGGTGCCCCGAAAACCAGGTGGCCTTTATAGACAATTGGAGCACTTTTTGGGGAAAACCTGGTCTGATTAGGAGAGACGGTGTCCATCCCACACGGGATGGTGCCTCGCTCATTTCTAGTAATTTGGCTAATTTTATTAGACCCAAATTGACCTGACAATCCAGGGTCCAGACCAGGATGCAGAGTTGTAGTCTTACACACCTCTCTGCTGCTTCCTTAGAACCCTCATCTGCCAACAATAACATATTTAACACTATAGAGGTAGTCTCTGTTCCACGGTTAAAAGTTCACCAAGCACAGAGCAGGGGAGCGGTCAATCACCATAATCTTATTAAAATTAATACCAAAGCACAAGTTGGAGAAACTAATATCACAATTAAGTGTGGACTGTTAAATATTAGATCTCTTTTGTGTAAATCCCTGTTGGTGCATGACCTGATAGCAGATCATCACATTGATTTAATTTGTCTTACTGAGACCTGGCTTCAGGAGGAGGAGTATGTTAGCTTAAATGAATCTACTCCTCTTACCCATCTTAATTATCATATTCCTCATGTTACTGGTCGAGGAGGTGGAGTGGCCGCAATCTATCACTCCAAGTTATTAATTAATCCTAGACCAAAATATGGCTCCAGTTCATTTGAAAGCCTGACTCTTGGCATCACCCATCTGAGCTGGAAGGCAGAAAAGCCACTTCTGTTTGTAGTTGTATATCGGCCCCCTGCTGGGCCACATTCAGAGTTCCTGTCTGAGTTCTCTGATTGTTTTATCTGACTTGGTCCTTAGAACAGACAAAGTCATTATCATTGGAGATTAAATATCCATGTAGAGATTGTAAATGACAGCTTTACAAATGGCTTCATTTCATTACTTGAGTCAGTTGGTTTCCTCCAGCAGATAAACCAACCAACTCTTCAACCACACCCTAGATCTAGTTCTGACTTATGGTGTTGAGGTAGAACATGTGTCAGTGTTCCCTCAGAACCCACTCCTGTCAGATCATTCATTGATCCCTTTTACATTTATGATTAAGGATTCTTCTATGCTCAGAACACAGTCTTACTATAGCAGATGTCTTTCAGATAATGCTGTAGCTAAGTTTAAGGAAGCAATCCCTGTGTTGATCCCAGGGCCACTGTGTGTTTCCCCAGGGATCAATCATTATAATCTTAGCCCTGCTGAGGTTGACTCTATTGCTAAAGGTACAGCAACCTCACTGAGAATCCCGCTTTTCTGTTGCCCCCCTGAAAAAGAAAATAGTAAATCAGAGGAGGTTTGCCCCCTGGTATAATTCACATATCAGGACCCTCAAGCAGAAAGTGCGAAGACTAGAAAGGAAGTGGCATTCTTGTAAAATAGACAGCTACCATGTAGCCTGGAAAGACTGTCTATTAGTTTAGACATTAGGCCCTCCGCAAGGCTAGAACAGCTTATTTTTCTTCTTTAATTGAGGATAATAAGAACAACCCCAGGTTTCTTTTCAGCACTGTGGCCAAATTAACCAAGAGTCACAGTGTTTTAGATCCACGTATTCCCTCTTCCCTTAGTGGTGAAGACATCATGAGCTTCTTCACTGATAAAGTTCTAGCTATCAGAGAGAAAGCCAACCAGGCCATCCCTACAACTGGACCATCACCAGACGTGCTGACTGTGGGAACATACAGGTTCTCCAACGAGCCCTTAAACTCCTTCAGTCCTAAATATTTTTCTGAAGCGTCTTCACTAATTCAGAAATCCAAGACCACCACGTGTCTTTTAGATCCCATCCCAACACACCTGTTGAAGGATGTTTTACCAGTGATAGGCAGTTCTATCCTGGACCAGATCAATTGTTCTTTCGTGACAGGTTATGGACCCCGGTCCTACAAGGTGGCAGTGATTAAGCCGTTGCTTAAAAAACCATCACTGGATCCTGAAGTCTTAGCAAATTTTAGGCGATATCCAACCTTCCTTTTATCGCTAAAATTCTTGAGAAGGAGGTGGTGACTCAGTTACTGGAGCACCTGCAGAGAAACAGCCTGTTTGAGACGTTTCAGTCAGGCTTTAGAGCTCATCACAGCACAGAAACAGCACTTCTTAAAGTTACTAATGATCTTCTTATAGCTTCAGATCATGGACTGGTTTCTATGCTGGTTCTGCTGGACCTCAGTGCTGCTTTTGATACAGTTGATTACAGCATCCTGTTACAGAGACTGGAACATGTGATTGGGATTAAAGGGACAGCACTCGACTGGTTTAGATCGTATCTATCTGATTGATACCAGTTTGCTCATGTCCATGGTGTTCCCTCCTCATACAGTAGGGTTAGCCATGGAGTTCCTCAAGGTTCTGTACTTGTACCAATCCTCCTCACCTTGTACATGCTTCCCTTAGGGAACATTATTCGGCAGCATGGGATACATTTTCATTGTTATGCTGATGACACTCAGCTTTATTTATCCATGAAACCAGAGGAGACAGAGAAGTTAGTGAAGCTTCAGACCTTATGTCTTAAAGACATAAAGTCCTGGATGTCTTCAAATTTCCTCCTTCTTAACTCAGGAAAAACTGAGGTCATGGTGTTTGGTCCTGAACCTCTCAGGAATAGATTAGATCACATGATCACTCTACATGGTATCTCATTAACATCTAGTCTTTCTGTGAGGAATCTAGGAGTAACTTTTGACCAAAACCTCTCCTTCAACTCACACATTAAAACAATTTCGAGAAGTGCCTTTTTTCACTTGAAGAACATCACAAAGATCAGGAAACTACTGACGCGGAATGATGCTGAAAAGTTAGTCCATGCATTTGTTACTTCCTGGCTGGACTATTGTAATTCTTTATTATCAAGGTGTCCAAACAACTCTTTATGAAGCCTCCAGCTGATCCAAAATGCTGCAGCCAGAGTTCTGACAGGTATTGACAAAAGAGATCACATAACTCCTTTAATGGCGTCTCTTCATTGGCTGCCCGTTAAATTTAGAATAATTTTTTAAACCCTTCTTTTGACCTACAAGGTCCTCAGAGGCCTAGCTCCATCCTACCTGGAGGAGCTAGTGATACCTTATCAGCCCAATAGACCACTCCGCTCTCAGAATGCTGGTCTACTTGTGGTTCCCAGAGTTTCTAGGAGTAGAATGGCGGGCCGAGCATTTAACTACCATGCCCCACTGCTATGGAACCAGCTTCCTGTCCAGGTACGGGAAGCTGACTCCATCTCTACTTTTAAGATTAGGCTTAAAACCTACCTCTTTGAAAAAGCTTATTGTTACTAATTCTGTAGTTCCAGTTACTATTATAGACAGACAAACTATCATACTTAGGGGGTCGTCTAATCATGCATCCAGCTATGCTGTTATAGGCCAAGGCTGCCGGGGTCTGGAAACATGATCACCTGACAGGCCTCTGTCACCCCACTGGGTCATGGTTTCCTCTCCTCTGCTCTCCTCTCCTCTCCTCTCCTCTCCTCTCCTCTCCTCTCCTCTCCTCTCCTCTCCTCTCCTCTCCTCCTCCTCATCAAGCAGACTAGTTATGTTGATTCTTGTCTAGTTTCCCCCCCCCCCCCCCCCCCCCCCCTCTATTCATTTATAGGTATCGCCGCATTCGGAGCTGCATGATGACCTCCGGCCCCACTGACCCGCTGTATAAATAGCATATTTATGTGTTTCTGTGTTTCTGTGCTCTGTGCCTGTCTTCTCCTTCTCCTTCTCCTTCTCCTTCTCCTTCTCCTTCTCCTTCTCCTTCTCCTTCTCCTTCTCCTTCTCCCTCTCCCTCTCCCTCTCCTCTCCCTCTCCCTCTCCTCTCCCTCTCCCTGGCTGGGTTCATCGGGGTCTCAGTCTTTCTGTGCTGCTTGAGGCCCATTGCCTGGTGTCCCGGTCTTATTAATCAGTACACCAAGTAGCAAAGTCAACATACACACACACTCACACGCATGCTCACGCTCACACACACACCGTATCAATAACTACAGATCTGCACCCATCCTGGCAGGAGCCCTTCAGATGCCAAATCTGCTGCTTCACAGCTGGAAAAGGGGGAAAAAAAGAGAAAAGGGGACAGGACAAGGGGGGAAAAAGAGAAAAGTTTAGAGTCAAGATAACTTCTTCAAAAGGCTAGAAGAAAGGACAGGAGGAATAGAATGAGACAATCCAGGAAGTTGGAGACAGGACTAGGTAGGAAGTGTTCAGCTCAGGCACCACTCTAGAACAGGAACGGGTGGAAAGGTCTGAGAGCGAAATGCAGCAGCCTCAATCACAGGCCCACTGGCACACGGTGCATCGTGATCGGCGTTGCTGCGTTTCTCCCGTATCCCTGCCAATCGCGCTGTGGCTCACCATCCTCACAACTTTCGTTGACATCTGACGGGTAATTTTTGCATCCAGACTTTTGCTGTAGCTGAAACCACAATGACATGTCTGTGCAGGCATCACCACCGTGCTGACCATGTCCACCATTATCACCGGAGTGAACGCGTCCATGCCCAGGGTGTCCTACATTAAGGCGGTGGACATTTATCTCTGGGTCAGCTTTGTCTTTGTCTTCTTGTCGGTGCTGGAGTACGCTGCTGTCAACTACCTGTCCACCGTCCATGACCGCCGAGAGCGTAAAATGAGAGAACGGGCGCGATCTCAGGTTTGTTATGACACAGCCTTTGATGATACATTAAAGAACTTCCCTTTGATCTTTCAGATTTAGAAGAGAGTAGACTGCTGAATGGGAAAGAGCTATCTTAGCATCTGCTCATTGGAAGACATACTAGAAGACCTCAGTAGCTTTTTCATACACATAATTAGCAAATAAAAAATGTAATTTGAATTTGTCATTTACTAATGAGGTTTCATTACACATTTGTTTGGGCCCAAATAGCTGCTGCCAGAACCTGAACCTGAATCATTTATATTTGCATTTGAATCGTTTCATTAGAAATTTGAATCAGCTAATTGGCATTGGCGCTCTTAGATTTGCATCAATGACCTCGGTGCAGGTTTCACTGCCTTTCCCCTTACAGACCTCGAACTCGGGAGCTTTGCTTGGCGCTGTTACCGGTACCGGTACCGCTGGTGTCCAGCATGTCCCACGAGGCTTCTTATGAACAGACCTCAGTGGTTTGATCATCCCTGATGGTCTCGGCTGCATCCTGCCTCCTTCCTCACGAGTGTCGCGTGGTGTTGGGGCAACGAGCACCATCGTTATATCAGGGAGGCCGTCGAGATCTGGACACATGGCCAGCAGACTGTAAATAAGGGGGGGGGGGGGGGGGGGTAGCAACTGGGGCACTGCAGCCTGCACCCTGAGAGAAAGACTGCACCAAAATCTGTTTCAAGCAGCTCAGACATGTCTCACCAGCATCACTTCACTCTTCTGAGGAAGGAGGCAGGACACAGCCAAAACCAACGGGGGGGGGGGGGGGTGGTTAGGGTTAGGGTTAGGGTTAGGGTTAAAGCAATAGTGTAAAAAGATCTTTGTGAATTAAACATTAACTTGGAGGATCAGGCAATCCCGCCCCTGGGATCAGAGGAGCTTGGCTTTCAACAACAGTGTTGCTGCTGTCAAACATTTGGCTCTGGCACCGGCTCGGCCAGATGGGACATGCGGAATTATCATACCGGCAGCTTAAAATGATCATATTTGGAGGACAATTATTGTCAGCATCCAGGCTACAGCCTGACGTGAGTCATGTCCCACAGACGTACCACAGATGAGTCGATTAAAGCTTAGGGCAGTTTTACCTCACCTCCACACAAGGAGTGTTTCGACTGGCTCTAAAACAGGAGCGCAAGCACTGGTTCCTTGTGCGATTACGGGTCGACTGGGGGCCAACCAGAGCCCTACAGCTGTGTCACCAACTGGTCTGGTCGCCAACACATGGTTTCTTTCTTCTCTTCCAGTCCCTGCCGTGCACCTGTGGCATCTCCCAGACACGAACCATGACTATGCTGGATGGTACGTACAGTGAGGCCGACACCAACAGCCTGGCTGGATACACTGAGGATCCAGTGGTGCCAGAGGAGGAACAGGAAGAGCTGCATGAGGTTCCAGAGAAACCTGAACACATGGTTGTCCATCTATCAGTGAGTAGTGAGTCCACCACCACCAAGAAGAAGAAGACCATCCGCGCTCTCAACATCATCCAGAACACACATGCTATCGACAAGTACTCCAGGATGATATTCCCCGGGTCGTACATCTTCTTCAACCTCATCTACTGGTCAGTGTACTGCTGAAAGGTGCTCCCGAGTCCAGTCTAACACACTGTGATTCATCCAGTGGGTGTGCTGTGGTTCTTCTTCTGTGTCTGTGGAGACCAACCATCATCAGGTTGAAGGCCTTAAACGAGGAACGGAGACCTGTGGGAAAACCTTTTTCTTTTTTTCTCTTCATGCAGCCATGTGAATGTTTCTGAACTTCAAGAGAAAAGAGACCTTTAAACAGTGTCCTTCACACACACACACACACACACACACAAAGACACACACACACACACACTTTTTACCGTTGGTCAGAAGCATCTGCGACTGAAGGAATCTGCTGGATCACTGATGACGATGGACTGGTCCAGACGAGTTGATAGAAAAAGGTGGATCAGGCCTATATGGTCTGAAGGTGCACTAGTTCATCGTTTACTGTGAAGATCTTCCCAAGTTGATGTCTCCAACTGAATCCTATATAATCCCAAATTGTCGCCATTATAGGGCTTGTATGAACAATTTCCTACTTTGAGATAATGCTGCAAATTTGACGTATTTGAAATGTCAACCTAAAAATTGCACTGGAACAAGCTATATGGACACGTTGAGGACCGAGGGACACCATTCGGCAAGGTGGTCCTCCGAAATGTCTTGACAATCAAAACTATGAGAAATACCCAACAGAAGCATCTAAAAAGTCTGCGCAGGGTTGATCAATTCTGTTCCACAAGATGTGACGTCACAATAATTGATATATTTTTGCAATAAACTGTGAAGCCAGATTTTCAGAGCAAGCGTGAATGGTTCAGCGGTACGTTTTAGTTCTTAGCCTGGTGAGGCAGCAGATCGACACAAAGAACATTAAAAAGCGCCTCTTTGCGGCTCTCGTGTATTAGCTGTCATTAGGTAATAGACAGCTGGAGTTCTTGGACAGCTTTCACCATATTTGCTGAAAAATCTACTGTTATTTCCGTTCTTTCATATTGTGGACATGATGTAGCTGTATTTCCTGTTACTTTTACCCCCTGCAGGTCAAAGTCAGAGCCTTGAGATCCACACACATCTCACCTGATGGCGGTGGCTCACTGTGCTAATTCTGACCCAAATATTGTTGAACCTCAGGGTCCACGACCAAAGTGTGATATCGCTGAAGCTCCTGTACACCCTTCATTACTTTGTAATACGTAGAAATATACTGCTTGTGTTGAAGAATGTATTAAAACAAGTCTTTAGAAATTTGCAATAACATTTTTTTGTACTTTTATTCCATTTCCATTCCATTCCGACCAAATGCCACTATAATTTACAATTTCATGATGGATGGATGGATGAGTGGAGGCATGATGAGTGGATGGATGGATGATGGATGGTGGATAGATGTATGAGTGGATGCATGGAGGATGGAGGGATGGATGAGTGGAGAGATGGATGGACAATGGATGAATGGAGGGATAAGTGGAAAGATGGATGGATGAGTGGAGGCATGGATGGCGGATGGATGACAGACGTGTGATAACACGTGTGCTGATATGTGGGCAGACGGCTATTTTGACGGTCGTCAGGATTTGACGGAGCAGATTGGTGAAGGGTGAATTCTAAAGTGGGTATTTTATTGTGAAGATGACTTCCTGTTGGAATTCTGTCTAATTCTACGTGAGACCGTTGAGAATGTGGCTGTAATGACTTTTTGGATGGACCCATTTGGTTGGTTTTGAAATCTCTCCGGCTCAAAATAGGTGAAAGATGAAACGTGTGATGAGGACGTGACAGTGGCCCCCAGCTGTGTCTGACTGGTGCGAAGGAAGTGACATTCCCAGATAAAACTCGTGAGTTTTCAAAGGCCAGTCCATCCTCCACCACAGCGAGCTTTAGTCCAGCACTTTCCTGTTTTATTTTGAAAGTGCCTCCTGATTTGAGGCCACTTCCCTCCTGGGTCCTGCCTGATTCCAGGTTGTTTGTGCGGCACCTCAGTCCCCTCTTGTATATGTGTGGTCTGCTGTACGTCTGATTGTCCTGACCTGTCGTCCTGAGGTGCAGCTCAGCCTTTGTCCAACTCGGATATGTCTGTGCTGGGGAAAGACTTATCCGTGACATGGACAAGGACTTCCACAAAGACTGGCGTGTACGAAGGGACAAAACACAGTCGGGAAGACACAGACTCTACAAATACACACATGAGGGTAACAATGTGGAGCAGGAAGAACCGATCAGGGGAGTGACCTTCCGCTTTTCAAAATAAAACACATCACAGGACAAAAGCTCAACTTGAAACCAGATCAATCTTGTTTTTCGACTAACCTCTGTTATCCTCAGCTGTGCTTTTCTACTTGGAGGTCCCTCAGATTCGGCTGAGGGCCAGGGGAGCACATGAGGGGCCAGCAGGGTTCCTGGCCTACCTGGCGGGCAACTGATGATTATTGTTGCTTGAAATTAGAACAGGAAAATGAAAAACTAAGTGTTGCTCTTCAGACTCAATGTGTCTTCAATAAAACCAAAGTAGGAAAGGATGTCGGAGTAGGAAGAGAAGCCCTCCCCAGGGGAAGAAGACAGAGATCAAAGCAGCTAAGAGCGATGCGTCATGGGCAACCTGCAAGAGAGGGATGGGGGATTTTGAATTTTGAAACAGCTTTATTCGCTGCTCTTATAAAGAACATCCATATAGTTTAGATCTATAAAACCAGGTTAGCTGATTAGCAGGTTACCTGATTAGCATGTTAGCTGATTAGCAGGTATATATGCATGACAGTGCTGTGAACCACGAGGGACGAGGTGACTTCCAGACCCTCATGCACACATTGAAAGTATCAGACGGTAATGGCTTGTTGGGTTGCCTCTAAACAGACGCCCTTCCTGCATGAAAAGAGAAGTTGCTCTCAGATTGGGAACAGCTTTGGGTTGACTGTAGCCAAAATGGAATCTTCTCATGTAAGGTGTCTGCTGTAGAAATATGTGCCCCCATCTTGAGGAAAAAATATCACTCCTTCCTCTCGTTGGAGAGGCTGGATCCAGTTTCTTCTAGCATTACTGTAAGCCAGAGGAGAATAAAGGTTATGATTACATCGCGCAAATGAGAAACTGTTTAATGTTTAAAGCCCCCCTTTCCCTTCCCGTAGCTCTGCCCTTGCAGCATTTCCCCTGCTGTGAACTGTTTCTTGAAGTACATCTTGGGGAGCCAGTTTGGTTCTGATACATCATTCTTGGAATGTCCCGATTTGCACAGAACAGCTCAAGACTACTTAACAGAAAATGGTTGTTGTAGGTCATTGTGAGCCCGACCAGACAGGGAAGGCTAAGGCTGGAGGCTGAAGCTGAAGGAGGCTGGCCAGGGTTTGGAGGAGGAATGGTGGGCTGAAAGAGGGGGGACGGAGGTGAGACCGGCAGATGGAAGTAGGCCGGGCTGCTGAAGAGAATTGTGTTTGCTTTTTTCTATATGTTTCTTATTTGTTTTTCTGTTAGTTAGTTTAGAAGTTAGGGCTAGTATAATCTTTAGCAAGAGTAAAAATGATAAACAGTCAGTTGACCCTCCTTTGACATGATTGTTGTTTAGATAATTGTAATCAGGAGGAAACAGTCAGACGGAAAGTGTTAAACACTTCCAACCCTGATCCAACACTGCCCAACTAACATCAATGTAAGGAGGAAAACATGTCCAAAACAAGCCGATTGACATGTAAACACAGAAATCAGCTAGCTCAGGCTTCTCTGGATGCGTGAAACATGTTAGTGTAATCTTGCACAAGATCTAGGATGCCAATCTTCAGGTCTGCGCTTGTGCTGGACCTTACTAATTCCTTTTGCTCAGTCCTTTGCAACCTCCTGGACAGCCTTTGTGTAGGTTGGGGTTCCATCAGTTCTGACAACCACTGTCAAAGCCTTCTTCCAGGACGTGGAGGTTTTCTTGACAACAGCTGAACATGCAACACGGTGGCAACACTTGGAAGTAGGACTCTGGACCCCTCTGGCCTTCACCTTGACTATGGAAGTGACAACACATAAAACTTGGCCTGAGGCTGCAGCCCTACATGGATGACTTTTCAACAATTACCACAACCACACCTTGTACCACAGGGCTATGAAGAAGGCTCCAAGAAAATATCGACCTGGCTCATGTGAAGATCAAGCTGATTTACAGTAGGGTCCACATTGGCTTGGAGCCTATTCCAACAGTCTTCTAGAAGTCAGAGAAGAGGCAAAGTCTGTTAAGATTTGATCAGAAACACAAGACAGTACCCAAAAGAGCAGACAAGAGATGGAACTCAGGGTAAAAAGTTTATTCAAAAGCAAAGAAGAGCAAAGCGGTGTATGGAGCGTTGTGGACCGGTGAACAAAGGAGATCAAAGGAAAACTGTGCTGTTCTTTGGGCAAAGTTTTCAGACTCATGAAACATTTGAGTTTCTGCTGCAGACATGAAACGATCTGGCAGTGGTGAGCCCGAGCCAGCTGCTCAAAAGGGCTACTGATCATCCTGATCAGCTGCAGCTGGGTGGCGGTTGCCAGCGGGAACCAAAAGAGAGGGGATCAAGCACACCCCTTAGGGTACACAAAGAGCAAACAACCGCAGGATCATAACCAGGTCACTGGTATGAGTCCTCCCTTTTATGACAACGAGAAGGTAGATCAACTCAAAAGGCAGCTAGCCAGTGGCCTCGACTACATCCCCAAGTTCCTGCTTCCTGGTAAGCTGAAACTCTGGTGTATGCAGTATGGACCACTTCCATGTCTCATTTCGCCAATAAGGACCCATTCTCAAATGTGGAAAAGTTGAAATGGAGAGAACGGTGAGCTCATATGCAAGAAAGTGGCTTGTCAGTGAAGGTTCTACAGCAGTTAGATCTGCCCATTTTCAGAGGAGTGCACCAAAAGATGATGCAACTGGATTCAGTTGTGTTCTAGGCCAAACTGCCCCCATCCTGGCCCACCGGGAGGAAAAACATGTCAAGAGATCCAGGGGGGTCCAGGGGGTAGATCAGAAGCAGGAAGCTGTAGTGCAGGCAAAACACAGGCAGTGTCAGAACGAGTAGAGAAGATGAGGATCTTCTGGCCTGACCTGGTGGACCTGGTAGTCGCAGTGAACTTGGGCTGCCTACCACATCCCACTTCCTCGCACAGACCTAAGGCCGTGGTATGCTCAAGACCCTATGTACCCTTTCGGGTACACCTCACCTGATGAGGAGGACAGATCTTGCTCTATGTTAAAAAAACAAGCAATGTGTTCAACAAACCCTCCATTTAACAGGAACTAAGTCAAGACGAATATTAGCTTACATTCTCATATTTTCCATTTCATCAGGCTTGGGGCCTCATGGCGGCCAGTGTCTCGCAGGTCAGCCATCGTTTTTTTAGGAGTTTAAGTATCTCGGGATCTTGTTCACGAGTGTGAGAAGAATTATTGTCATTACTATTATCATCTAAATACTGTGATGTGTAGATTTTAAGTGTTTAAGAAAGCTGTAAGGAAAGAGGAACATGAGAATGTTTTACAGAAGTGCTGAAGCTGTCTATGTACAACGGAACTGACTCCTGTTGTTTGCGTGGTTTGTCTGAGTCCTAGCACAAGAGTAAAGAACAGCGCGGGTGACTAAACATCACCCTCACACGAGTGAGGGTAGGATGGAACATGAGATCGACAGGCCGATCGGAGCGGCGTCAGCAGTGATGCGGGCGCTTAACCGATCCGTCGTGGTGAAGAAGGAGCTGAGCCGGAAGGCAAAGCTCTTGATTTACCGATCGATCTACGTCCCAGTCCTCACCTATGGCCATCAACGTTGGGTGAGAACCGCTGCTTCTCCACATCGAGAGGAGTCAGTTGGGGTGGCTCGGGCATCTGGCTAGGATGCCTTCCGCACGCCTCCCTTTAGAGGTGTTCTGGACATGTCCCACCGGGAGGCTGCCCCGTGGCCGGCCCAGGACTAGGTGGAGAGATTATATCTCTCGCCTGGCTTGGGAGCGGCTGGGGGTGCCCCCGGAAGAGGGCTGTCTGGGCATCATCAGCTGCTGCTCCCGTGACCCGGATCCGGATAAGCGGGAGAAAACGGAACGGAACGGAGCGTAGCAAGATCCTAAGTAACAGTGTGCTTTTCAGAAGATTTGAAGAAATAGATTTCTGCTCATTCCCCATACAGGATATTAACGTGCAGACATTGAAAAATCGCTTGTCCGCTGCAAGCCTTATCACCCTGAAAAGCCAGGGAGATTCTATCAGACTTTAGAGTCCATGCTGAGAAAGCCATCCCTTTTGCCACCCACAAAGCCTTGCAAGACTCCCTCAGCCCCAGCCTTGCTCACCTTTGTGTTTGGACATGAGGTTAGAGGTCCTTTAAAAAGAAAACCTTGTCCCAACCACAGAGACCAAGCTGAGCGATCAGCCCAGAAGACCCGAACATGAATGATAATGTTCAGTCTGGCTCCTTGGTTGAGCAACCTTTATTTGCAACAAATTAACAAACATCATGTACAGAACAAAGAACACAGTGTCTATTCCTCTAAAGGCATGTCTCTACTGAATAACATTGCTCATTGAACATTTCAAACTGTAAAAACCAGGGCTGGAATGTCAAATATAGCAGCAATAATAATAGAGGTGACTGCATTTAAATGCTCAAATATGTATTTGGAATCTGGCTGTTTGGTGACTGATTTCACTAAAGTGTGTTCATTTTTGTGTGTTTTTTTAAGTTAGCACAACGGAGACTGGGAATAAATTCGGCTTCTGTCCTGTCCACCAGTATGATGAATCGTAAAAGACTGATCTGTTCACGGACTGCAGGAAAACTTAGAGAACCTCAACGTTACCCAGCGTTAACTAATATGAACGTTAACGGTAACGTCGCATAGTTAAGCCAACATGCAGTGGAAGAACCAAAGTTAGCCTGAGCCCAGGCAGCAGCATAAACAGACGGAGCCCCCTGGTACCGCCAGTTCAGAGTGCCTAGCGGGCATCCAGCGCCGATACCACCAGGGCCGGAGACGGCCACAGGTCGTCTCACGACGTGCCACCCCTCTGCGTGAGTGTAATTTCCACACAGTGCGTGAAGGCAGCAGACTCCGGCGGCCTCGGCTCAACTTCCTGCCGGCCGTAACTTCTCTGTTACCGCAGGACTGTTTCCATGTTGGCGGCTCCTCCAACATTAATCCAGACTTGTGCGCACTGTTACTGCCATTCAGCTGTACACGACAAGCAAAGCTGTCCGCTCGTTTCCTTCTCGTACGGTAGGTAGAGGTGTCCTTCAGCTCCAGATTGCGTTAATATCCCGAGCGTCCGAGGCTAAAGCTAAAACTAGCGCTGCTGTATACGTACTGTAAAGATCCCATATAGATCCCGTATAGATCTGTTCCGATGGCCGGAAAGTTGCCTTAATGTGTTCAGAATAGCAGGACCAGTGCGTACATGTGTTGCAGGAGCCGATGTTTAAAGTGAAAAGCTTTAGGTTGAGCACTTTCTATAAATAATACAAAGTTGCTAATAAATGCAGATGATGTGTTCATGGCCCATAAGCGTTTTTTTTAATTTATTTTTTAAAATAACGAATTACGGTGCAATCAAATACCACAGAAATACATCTAACAATGTCCTATCGGAACACATAGAAGAGTTAAAGTGTAACATTTTCATAACTCGACAGTTGTCCACTAAATGATTTAAAAAGTGAGCTAAAATAAAACAGGAGTTCGTTGTGTTATTTATGTGACTATTATTATAGAAGAACCTTTGCAACTATAGTCAGAAGACATTCTTTTAGCCTTTCTCTCCTTTAGTTTAACCTATTTAGCCTCTTAGCCGCAAGACAGATGTATGCTGCTAAATAGGGATCAGTCATAGAACAGGGAATCATTTGTTTCAATGCTTGAAGGTCCAGAGCAGACGCACTTGTATTGTAAAAGGTTTCAAACCCTGCTGGGATCTCTGCCACAAGTCCATTGGAGCCCATGGAAAACCAGGCAGAGCGGGTAAAAGGAGGCTGGAATTCTGGGGTGGGAGAACTGAGTCATTCTGTCTGCTTTCATTCCCCCTCAGAAGTGAGCTAGCATCAGTTTGAACCGACTGACTTCATTACTGCATGAGAGGAAGGGATGAGGCGGCACTCAGGTGACCTATCCACCTGGACAAGGACCACACTTGTTCCTGCCTTTACTTGTTTGATCCAGTGACGGTGGTGCTTTAAATTCCCAGGCGGAGACCTGCTTGTCATGGCGCAGCAGGAATTCCTGGAGAGCCGGGAGGAAGCCCTTTCCTGGATACGCACGGTCCAGAGCCGCCTGAAGGTGACGGACAACACGCACGGGCCCCGCCATGCTCTGGAGGCCCGACTCAGAGAGACGGAGGTGAGACCCCTGATGTCAGTTGTTAGTTTGGGGTCGGCATCACACCCCCTCATACTCGGACTACTACTTTCAGACTGAGTATGGGTACTCACCGGTGCAAAGTACAGATACCAATACTTTTGAACTCCCCAAGGTGGGGGTACATGAGCATGTACAGTTCCTGATTTCAATTTTAAAACCTCTCCGACAAGTAGGACTTGAACCAATCCGAAAGCGTCAAGAGTCACCTGAATCAACGGGGAATGGAATGTCCTTAAAATCCCTTAAAAGTGCTGACTCAGTGCTGCAACAAGCCTTAAAACTAGACCAGGAGATGTCCAGAATGCCACGAACATCAAAAGATTAACGACCCACACTTTGAAGGGGTATTTTACATGGAAAAAATACCCCAGCCCTAATGCTAGGGTTGGCCCGATCCACTTTTCTGGCTCCTCAGATTGATCCCGATCCTTGATAAACACCGTCACCGTAGGCCTGCAATAAAGTTATCAATAATAATAAAGCCGCAAGGTTTCACAGACAAGTCACATGGAAAAGAACCAGAACAGTCTGAGCGTTTGGTGGTATGATTCGTTTGCCCTAGCATAGGGTGAGAAACCTCCGCCAGCCGCCTCTGTGCATTGTTTGAACTGACGACGTCGTTGGTTTAAAGCATTGACCAGAAGAAATGACAGGAAGTGGTGCTGGAACAGAGAAAACCCTGCTGAAGTTAAACTCGTCTCCTTTTGATTGTAGAGGTGCTTTGAATGTCCCCTACCCCTGAAATGGCTCATGGAAAGTCCGTCTCAGGGCTTACTCTCAGGGCCCCTAAATTGTAAGCTGGGGGCCACCCCCAGCTTACAATTTAGGGGCGCTAGCAGAAAATTTCGGGGCACAGTAAATGTTAACATTTCCTCTCATAAAGCAGACCCACAGGCCTTCCTGACATGAGCGCAGATCACAAAGAGCCGGTTTCCAGCTTCCTTTAACATTATTTGTTTGCTTACTTGCTTCTCGTGACTCTGTGTGTAGAAAATCAGCCACTCGGAGCACGAAGGCCGTTTGAAGATGGACATGGCTCTGGTGACCGCAGAGAACCTTTTGCAGAGTGCGGATGAGGAGCTAAAGACCCAAACTCAGGTGCAGCTCAAGGAGCTGAAGTCCCAGTGGGAGGAGACCTGCACCTATATCACCCACTGTCACAGGTGACCCTTTGCTTTACTGCTCCTCTCCCATTCCCACATGGTTCTGCTTCCTGTTGCTAACTTTAATGTGCCAACCGGGAACCAAGAAGTTCAGGACCTGTGACATTTTCGACTTGTTTTGATGAGCTCCTTTCAGATGCACCATTGTGTGTAGCATTCCGAGCTAAAGTGAAGCCCTTGCTGTGTGTCACCTCCATCCCAGTCGTATTGAGTGGGTGTGGCTCCACTGGAGCGAATACCTGCAGGCCAGCGAGGAGTTTGAGGCGTGGCTGTCGAAGCAGCAGCGTCAGCTGGACGTGAGCCTAGAGCTCCAGCTGGGGGTGAAGGAGAAGCTGTGGCAGGTGGACCAGCAGAGGGTCGTGGTCAGTGACATTCACGGGCAGGCAGCGCTGCTGGAGAGGCTGCTGGACGAGGCCGCCGCGCTGCACAACAGGACCCAGGACCCCAGCATGGAGCCCCAGGCCCAGGAAAGGCTGCAGGAGGCTTACAACGATGTCAGAGATAGAGCGAAGGTGAGACCATGGCTGCTGAAGGCTGAGGAACTACCCGGAGAGGCGGATGGAAACGGCCAAAAAAGGCATTACGTCTGTGAAGTGATGTGCACATTACGATACATACATTATTAAATGCGCGGTATTTCTTTACCAAAGGAACGTTTGGCGTTGCTGCTTAAAATGGCTGAAGAGCATCAGACCTTCCAGGGCAGCATTAAGAGGTTTCAGTCGTGGCTGCTGACAGAGACCAAGAGACTAACTGCTCTGATGGAGAAGCAGGACACAGCCGAGGACAAGCTGAAAGCTCTGCAGGTGACGGCGCTGCTGCAGCAGCACACTCTGTCCAGCCCCTGAGGGTCCGTTCGCTCCATCTTCACTGGCGTGTCTTTCTTTTCCAGGCTGTGGACAGCAGCATAGCGGCAGAGGAGAAGACCTTACAGCACATAGAGAGTATGGCAGAAGCGGTGCGGAGCAACACGTCTCCTGCTGGGGCGGAGGCGGTGCTGGAGGAGGCTGAGGAGCTCAGGCTGGGATGGCAGAGGCTCAGGCAGGGCCTGTGTGAAGCCGAGGAGGGGCTGCGCTCCAGCCTGGATTCCCACAGCCAGTATGTGTCTCGATGTCAGCGGCTGGGAGAGGACATCAGCAGGCTCAGGGCACTCATGCAGAGGCTGGACGGGGAGCTGGTGCAGAGCTCTGAGGCTGGGGGGAGCACTGACCCCGTGGAGGAGCAGCTGTTGGCCCAGTGGAACAAATATACGGTAGGTTACCCCGGCTGGGCTGGCGCTCATCAACAACTGCTCAAGGGTGTGCTTGTCTGCTCGAATGGCCAACACGCCACCTCTGGGAAGCCACGTTATATCGGGGGACTGGAACGGTGGAGCCCAGCGAGTGTGAGCTGACGTGTATTTGTTCCTTTAGGGTGTGAGGAACACACTGACAGGGGAGGAGTCCCAGGTGGAGCTTCTGAAAAGTCAGCTCAAGCAGCTCTTCAGGTTTTCTGAGGACTCTCGCCATCTCTCGGATGATGTCCTGGCCGTTGTGAAAGAACATCAGAGGTATGTGCTCCAGTCGTTGCTTCTTCAGTTGCTAGGAGGGTCGCCGGCTTCTTTGGACTCATCCTCACCTAGTTGTGGATGAGTCGCGACTCATGTTGCCACCTTGCCCGAGCCCGGTTCTATGCAGGGCCGCTGCTCTTCACAGCTTTCACGCTTATTCTTTGCTCACCCTCAACACACTCCTGACCCTGATCCCGTCTTCACCACTAAGTCCCCTCCTCTCCGTGATCGCACTAGCAGTAGCTGTGCATAACCTCCTGACCACCTCCCGCCTGTCCCGACTCCCTGCATCACTTCCTCCAGCCCCCCCACAACTCTTCCTCATCCAGCTCACATCTGATCCACCAAGTCCAGTGACCACCACACCTTCACTTTAAAACCGTCCCTTTAAAATATCCCCCTTTCTCCTACTCCATTTCTCCTCCCGTCACCATGATAGAACATCTTGCTGCTCGGCTTCTGGCCCTCTTCTGTCTCCACCTGGACCCCTGGACACACAGAATGTTCCGAGTTCTTGTTTGGATCAGGCCAAACCAGTCTGTCTTTTCCTGTGACCGTCCTAAGGTTCCCAGCTTGGGACTCTGCCCTTCCTGATCTCTCTCACTACAGACATGTCCTCCTCCTCCTTCTCCTCCTCCTCCTTGGACCTGCAGTAGCACTGTTTCCACCAGAACCAGCAGTTGTTGCTAACTCTGTTTTGTCCCAGCCAGATAGCATCTTCCTTTAAACATGGGGAAGTAAACAGAACACGGATGTGCCTGCTGGTCGTCATTTAGATCCCACCAGAACCGTCTCTGCCGACCCAGATGTTCCAGATTTGGCTCCAGTTTGTGCCTCGTGTCCTTCACACCACGTTCTTGCTTCTTGCTCTTGTGTTGCAGCCTGAAATGCAGGGCCTCCCGGTTATGCTCAGAGTCTGAGCTGGGTTTGAGGACCATCCTGCAGGACCCTCTGCTGGTCTACGCTCAGTGGAGTCACATGGTCTCTCATGTGCTGGAGAATTCAGCCGATGTCACCGACTTCTCCTATATCGCCATGTTGGTCCAGAACATAGAGGTAAAGTTCTCAGCTTTAACCTTCCTGCTCATATCCCATAAAACACACTCGTGGTGTATGATGAATTCGTGGACACACCACAGATTCATCACACACACTCAAACACATTTCAATGCTGTCGCTAAATGACGAGTCTGGAAGCTTCCGGAGATCCTTGAGTTTTAGGAGGAAGGTGGTGCTCCTATCCACTCCTCCTCCTGTCCACTACTGTCCATTCTACCTCCTGTCCACTCCTCCTGTCCACTACTGTCCACTCCTCCTGTCCACTCCTCCTCCTGTCCACTACTGCCCGCTCCTCCTCCTGTCCACTACTGTCTGCTCCTCCTCCTGTCCACTCCTCCTCCTGTCCACTCCTCCTGTCCACTACTGTCCACTCCTCCTCCTTCTGTCCACTCCTCCTCCTATCCACTACTGTCCACTCCTCAAATCAAATCAATCTTTATTTATATAGCGTCTTTTACAATCAAAATTGTTTCAAGGCGCTTTCCAGAATCCCAGGGCCTAACCCCAGACAAGCAACAGTGGCAAGGAAAAACACCCCTTTAACAGGAAGAAACCTTGAGCAGGACCAGGCTCATGTAGGGGGACCCTCCTGCTGATGGCCGGCTGGGTAGAGAGAGAGGAGAGAGGAGAGGGGGGAGGACAGGGAGAGGAGAGGAGAGGAGAGGAGAGGAGAGGAGAGGAGAGGAGAGGAGAGGAGAGGAGAGGAGAGGAGAGGAGAGGAGAGGAGAGGAGAGGAGAGGAGAGGAGAGGAGAGGAGAGGAGAGGAGAGGAGAGGAGAGGAGAGGAGAGGAGAGGAGAGGAGAGGAGAGGAGAGGAGAGGAAAGGAAAGGAAAGGAAAGGAAAGGAAAGGAAACATGACCCAGTGTAGTGACAGAGGCCTGTCAGGTGATCATGTTTCTGGACCAGCCTTGGCCTATAACAGCACAGCTAAGATGTTAACCTAATGATTAGACGACCCCGTAAGTATGATAAGTTGTCTGTCTATGATAGTAACTGGAACTACAGAATTAGTAACAATAAGCTTTTTCAAAGAGGTAGGTTTTAAGTCTGATCTTAAAAGTAGCGATGGAGTCAGCCTCCCGTACCTGGACAGGGAGCTGGTTCCATAGCAGGGGGGCCTGGTAGCTAAATGCTCGGCCCCCCATTCTACTCCTAGAAACTCTGGGAACCACAAGTAGACCAGCATTCTGAGAGCGGAGCGGTCTATTGGGCTGATAAGGTATCACTAGCTCCTCCAGGTAGGATGGAGCTAGGCGTCTGAAGACCTTTTAGATCAAAAGAAGGGTTTTAAAAATTATTCTAAATTTAACGGGCAGCCAATGAAGCGATGCCATTACAGGAGTTATGTGATCTCTTTTGTCAATACCTGTTAGAACTCTTGCTGCAGCATTTTGGATCAGCTGGAGGCTTCTTAAGGAATTGTTTGGACACCCTGATAATAAAGAATTAAAATAGTCCAACCTGGAAGTAACAAATGCATGGACTAACTTTTCAGCATCATGCCGCGTCACTAGTTTCCTGATCTTTGTGATGTTTCTCAAGTGAAAAAAGGCACTTCTCAAGACTGTTTTAATGTGTGAGTTGAAAGACAGGTTTTGGTCAAAAGTTACTCCGAGATTCCTCACAGAGAGACACTAGATGTTAATGAGATACCATCTAGAGTGATCATGTGATCTAATCTATCCCTGAGAGGTTGGTCCAAGTACAGAACCTTGAGGAACTCCATGGCTAACCCTACTGTATGAGGAGGGAACACCATGGACATGAGCAAACTGGTATCTATTGACGTCGAAATCATCCTCAGAAGTGTACTCAGACAGGCGCACAAACGAAGTTCACCACAAATTGAGACCAGACGTCAAAGTTTCTTTTCTACCTTGGCCAAGGGGAGTCCCGCTCCGTTACAGACACATCTGCTGTTGCGCTGTTCTGGGGACTCTCACTCCACCCCGGAGTTGTCTCTTTTATTAAAACAGGCATGATTACATAGCAGGAGGCGTTTCTTTAGTTACATAGTTTACATCAACCGAGTCACATTGCCCATATTTGACTATGTTGAAGCGGCTCTCGGCCTACGCACAGGTGCACAGCCTTGAGAACCCTAACCCAAGCACATTATTGTTTTGTCCTCCTCGTGCTTTTTTTCCAAGATGGCGCCGCACGAGTG
This sequence comes from Takifugu rubripes, assembly GCF_901000725.2. Lineage (NCBI taxonomy): Eukaryota > Metazoa > Chordata > Actinopteri > Tetraodontiformes > Tetraodontidae > Takifugu > Takifugu rubripes. The sequence goes on along the minus strand of NC_042286.1, from coordinate 416,174 downwards.
GCAGCTTGTTACAGTAGCTCCGTGCGTGTTTACATGTTCTAGTGTACTTTTATACTTTTTTCGTGCGTCCTTTTGTACTAGTCTCGGTCGGAAGTGTGCACCTTCGGGTGTACAACTTGCGAGGCTATCTTTTTGTCTTTTCGTCCTTCTGGGAGTATTTAAATCTACATCGGCTGACCCCTTCAACCATGGCTCCATTGTTTACATCCGGGATCAGCTGTTAGCACTGAGCAACACGACGGTACTCCCCGCGGAAATACCGGTGATCCCCACGGAATTAAGGAGAAGGGGATGCAGAGCAGGGACGAAGCGTCGGGAGAAGAAAAGACGGTATAAACCATCCGTACCGTCGGTCATCATGGGGAACGTGAGATCTCTCCCTAATAAGATGGATGAGCTGTCGGCGCTAACCAGGCTACATAGGGAGTACCGGGAGTGTAGCCTCATGTGCTTGGCTGAATGGACTCTCGCCGGATTCACACGTAACCCTGGACGGTTTCCAACTCGTGAGAGCGCACAGGAAAGCTAATGAGAGCTGTAAGAGGAAAGGAGGGGGCATTGCGATGTTTGTGAACGATAGATGGTGTAACCCAGGGCACATCAGGGTGAAGGAGCAGTACTGCAGCAAAGACATTGAACTGCTAGCGGTTAGCATTCGGCCATATTACCTCCCGAGGGAATTCTCGCATGTTATCGCGATAACCGTGTACATCCCTCCATCGGCCGATGCCGCTGCTGCCTGCGAGACTGTACACACCATAGTTTCAAAGCTTCAGACATCGCACCCCCAGTCCCTCCTCTTCATCTCTGGTGACTTTAATCATGCTTCTCTGTCCTCCACTCTCCCAACCTTCACCCAATATGTGAAATGCCACACAAGAGACAATAGAACTTTGGATTTAATGTATGTAAACACCAAGGATGCATACACCTCCTCCCCCTCCCCCCGCTGTGCCGTTCTGATCACAACCTGGTTCATCTGTCCCCTGCATACATACCTATGGTGAATAAACAACCACCCACCAAGAGGTATGTAAGGAGCTGGTCTGAGGAGACCAGCATGGCTCTGATGGACTGCTTCGACACCACAGGCTGGGATGTGTTATGTTAACCTCACGGGGAAGGACATCGATGGCCTGACAACCTGCATCACGGACTACATCAACTTCTGTGTGGAAAATACCGTGCCTACCAGGAAGGTTCGGTGTTTCCCCAACAACAAACCCTGGGTGACCCCTGATCTAAAAGCCCTGCTGAATGAGAAGAAGAGGGTTTTTAGATCTGGGGACAAGGAGGAACTGAGGAGAGTCCAGAAGGAGCTTAGAAGGGGGATAAGGAGAGGCAAGGACAGCTACAGGAGGAAGCTGGAGGAGCGCCTCAAGGAGAGCAACGCCAGGGAAGTCTGGAGAGGCCAAAAACCATCTCGGGCCACACAAAGGACAGTGGGAGGGGCCCTGAATCTGGGGGCCAGGACTGGGCAAATGAGTTGAATTCCTTTTTCAACAGATTTGACTGTGCTGCCCCCCCCTCCCTCTTCCACTCATCAAAGCCCAGACCTGACTGTGCTGTCACATCACCATCCCCCCTCTCCCCCCGTAACACCTCCGGCACCGGCAGCTCTCTCCTCACACCATGCCACCTCCCTCCACCCCCTGCCAGATCGACCCTCCCAGTCCAACCCCCGTCCTCACCCACCAGGAGTCACACCTCGCCTCTCAATAACAGCTGATCAGGTGAGGAAGGAGCTGAGGAGGACCAAGACAAGGAAAGCTACTGGCCCTGATGGCATCAACTCCAGACTACTCAAGGACTGTGCAGTTGAGCTCTGTGGAGTACTCCTGCACATCTTCAACCAGAGCCTCAGTCTGGAGAGAGTTCCACTACTGTGGAAAACATCATGTGTGGTTCCGGTTCCTAAGACTGCGCACGCCAGGGAGCCCAACCACTTCAGGCCAGTGGCTTTAACCTCTCACCTGATGAAGACCATGGAGAGGATTGTTCTCACCCACCTCCGACAGCTGGTGGACAGCAAGATGGACCCTCTACAATTTGCTTATCGACCAGGCATTGGTGTGGATGCGCTGTCATCTACCTGCTGCACCGGTCACTCTCACACCTAGAGAGCACCGGGAGCACTGTGAGAGTCATGTTCTTTGACTTCTCCAGTGCCTTCAACACAATCCAGCCATCATTGCTGAGAGGAAAGCTGGAGGGAGCCGGAGTCGACTGTCACCTAGCTGCCTGGACCACCGACTACCTCACCAACAGACTACAGTACGTGAGGCTCCGTGACTGAGTCCGACGTGGTAGTCTGCAGCAGTTCTCTCTCCCTTCCTCTTCACTCTCTACACATCGGACTTCAGCCACAACTCGGACAGCTGCCACCTCCAGAAGTTCTCCGACGATACAGCCATCGTTGGACGTGTGTCTGAGGGGAGCAAACTGGAGTACAGGGAGGTCATCACCAACTTTGTCGCCTGGTGTGAACAGAACCATCTGCACACCAATGCCAGCAAGACAAAGGAGGTGGTGATCGACTTCAGTAGTAAGAACATCCAGTTCACTCTCTGTTCACTACAGTCCACTACTCCTCCTCCTGGCCACCCCTTGTTTGAGTATATATGTGTGTAATATTCCAAGCTATGTCAAGCTCTTGCCTTGTGGTCTGTATTCCTGCCTTATTGTGCTTGTATTATGACCCAAACCGCATTTCATCTGTGTTTATCTGCTCTGGGTCTTCTGTTTTTCTGCCGTTAAAATGATGCATATTAAAAACCAAGTCCAGAATAAGTTTCAATGCCCCCTTCCCCCTTCCTGTCTCGTCTCTCTAGCAACTGCTGAAGGACAGCGTCCAGCTGCAGGAGCGCCTCAGTGCGCTGCAGAGCAAAGGCGACCTGCTGGGCTTTGTTTTTGGCCCGGAACAGTCCGACAGCCTGAACCAGGACCTGAGTGCTGCCATCCGGAACAGAGAGCTGCTGCATTCCCAACTGTTGCAGAGAAAGAGCAGGTTACAGGTGATTATTATAATTATCTTTTGGAAGGTTTTCTAAGAGCGGCTGGGGCTGGTACCAGGGCTGGTACCAGGGTTGGTTCTGTGCAGCAATGACATGCTGGTTAGCTGCCTGCTCACGCTAACACCCACAATGCACTGGGAGCCGCGCCTCTCACCTAAGCTTAAGCTCTGACTCTTCCTCCTCCTCCTCCACCTCCACCTCCTCCTTCTCCATCCAAACTGCTCTGCCTTTATGGAAGAGATGATGCACAGACTAGCATCCCGTGTTTTACAGCAGAGATGTTTGCATCTTTAGGGGCTAATCTCTAGATCCAAGGACTTTGCTGAGGCCTACAAGCTGATTGTGTCCAAGATGGCCAGCCTGAGGGACCAGTTGGTGGCAGCTGATGGTCCCCAGCCTGATATCCTGGCTAAAAAAAGCCAGTCTGACCAGTTTAGGGTGAGTTCAAGCACCCACTGTGAGGTGACGCACATGAAATTGACTGTTTTTATTGCGTGGCCTGTGTTTATCATACACTGACATCATTATTTTATAGGTCTGCTTCATTATTCATCCTACACTCCCTCGTTAATGCGCCAGCTCCAACTCTGGATTTTTAGCCCCCTCCTTGTTCTCATTTTGCATGTTGGCCTGTTCACAACATCTGTCTGATCACATGATTTCTATTCAAACCCATTGTTAAGATTCTTTTGTCTTTTCTGGCAGAGTTCCTCTAGAAGCTGCACAATCTGCATCCCTGTCTTTAATGCCGTGTGTCTTGACTCCATTCAGGTGATCCAGAAGGACGTGGAGAATTGCGAAGGCCAGATTACGGCTCTGGAGACCCTGGTGTCGTGCAGCCAAAGCAACAGGAGCCAGTTTGAGAGGCTGTATGATGAGTGGACTCAGCTATGCTCGGCAGTGCGGGTGAGATAGAAAAGCTGCTTCTATCGATCAGCCACAAATCTTTCTGTGGCACCTCTGCAGAACACATCAATTCATTCTCACTCAGGCCTTTCAACTGCTTCCAGCTGCATGGCTCTGCTAAACCTCTTGTAAAATGCTGATTTTTGGAGAGGAAGAGTGTTTTTTTTTTTTTATCTCAAATGATTGCCAAGTAAACGGCAAACACTACTGATCTCCTACTGAACTTCTTACACACAAATAAATGGAATAAAATGCCGTTTTTCTTTGTATTGGTAAAATGCTTGTATTGGGTGCTCCTGAACGCATCGTCAGTGATGTGGCCTGGTGTCATCGGGGGTTTGGGGGGTGGAGCAGCATCATGCGCCCTCTTCCAGGCAGCCCAGCCGTGGTTGGTCAGACCCGTTGTGTGTTCAGGTGGATCGAATTGCACTCCGCTCCTGTGCCACATAAACACACTGTTCACCAGACATACAGTATATAGGACCCTTTAGCAACATCTAACATTTTCCATGCCTATTTTGGGTATTTTGATGCTCTGCAGCTGCCTGCCTGGAAGACGGTCAGAGGGTTGGTGGGGTCCTTCATGGTGATAAAGAGGACACTCTCCAGAGGTTCCCACTGAAGAAGTAGGGGGTGCTGCTAGGACTTCCTGCACAGACAGGAAGTGTTGCAGCTGTTCAGTTTTTCCCAATAATAACGCTGGACTTGCTCCATAAGCTAAATGATTTAAAAGAAATGCTTCCACCCCAATTTGTTTCCGCAATGTTTACTGTCACGTGACTCCCCAGGCAAAAAGCTATTGCTGTTTTCATACGTCAGCATATTCTGCCCAGCTGACCTGCTGCTGTGCTCCGTAGGCGAAGGTACGAGAGGGCGAGGACGGCACCGTGGAGCATGAAAACCTGCACCATGCTTTGCTGAACATGGAGAAGTGGCTGATGATAATGAGGCAGAAGCTGGAGTCCTTCTACAGCCCCTCGGGACACTGGAGTGTAGAAGGCCGGCGACATGAGGCTGAGGTGGGTGTAGGCCTTTTTTTCTTTTGACGACTCTGTGTGGGGGTGTGTAGTTGTACTTGGGTACCTGCATATCCACCAGCAGAAGCAGGGCGATGCGGTGTCACCACGGTGACGCCAGTGTGACGCTCTTCTGTGGTTCAGTGTGAATTCTTTTCAGTTTCTGTTTGTATCAGCGCAGATATTGTTGGTTAACATGTGACCTCAGAGCATCTGAGAGGAAGAGCGGCTCAGTGAGCGCGTCAGACGTGCACGGTGGAGGGGCTGGCACAGCTGTTGAAGCGTGAAGACTGTTGTCAGCGGCGGCGAAGCTTTAAAGAGCTGCGTGTTTTTCATCTCAGGCAGAATTAAAGCGAAACTGAGGATGAGAAGCAAACAGGCTGAAAGGCTGCTGCAGCCTTCGGCCCTTGCGCATTTCAGTAGAACTCAGGCACGAGAGCGTGCATGGTCAGCATCATTTTCTCCATTCATGTTTGAAATGGGAATGCTGAGGAAGCTCTGACAGCTCCCAAAGGTGAACCCTAAAAGCTGGCTAACTTTGAGAGTGGGCGCACCAGCTTGCTCCTCTGAAGAAGCTTGACCAGACGAGCCTGTAATGAATACCATCATTTAATGACACAACCCTCAGGAGCACCAGTAAGTGGACACACATTTGGTGTGCCAGCCACTCTATTTTGACTTCCACATGAGTCCGGCTTTGATTTGTTGTTCATAGGCATCACGGGGACGCCTTGGTTGTGCTCCATCCGCTGTGGCTTTAACCTGTGTTGTTTATCATCAGAAAGCTCTGGGAGAGTTTCCGGAGAAAGAGCTTCAGCTGCAGCAGATGGAGATCCAGGCCCAGAGGGTCTTCGAGAAGACCTCTACGGATGGGCAGGTGCACGGTCAGCGAGACTTGGAACGATTACGGGAGTCCTGGCTGGAGGTCTACACCATCAGTCTCGATCTGCACAGGTATCAAACGCTAGCTTCCACCGTTCAGAGGCAGCGTGGCAGCTCACGCCTGTGTCTAAACCCGTGAGAGCTAAAACCCAGGGGAGAGTTTTCACAGTCCCACGGCTGTCAGTGGCCCTGTCCACTTGGCCCAGAGACAGGGGCTGTCTCCTCCTAGAGGGGAGCCGAGCCTCGGCCCTACGGCGATGCTCTCAGCCTCCCGGTGTTGTCAGTGAAGAGGCAGGCCGAGCTGTGCAGAGGTAGCTCCACCGCCAGGCTCCAGTCATAATGGCCCACGAAGAACCAAGTGGTCTTCCCACGGGACACCTGTGGATTCCTTCGGGCTGTCCGCCGCTCCCACGATTGCTGTGTTACCTGCTGCCATGCCAATTTCAGATTAGCTGGATGCTTATTAACAGCCAATCATGTTTATCTCCCAGCTGAATGTTCAATTAATGCAGCTGCCAGAGGATCACAAAGGAGAGCAGAATAAATTCCCAGTACCTCTCAGCCTCCTGTCAACACTTCCAAATGGCTGTCCAAGGTTAAGAAGAAGCGTTGCGCTGACGTTCTGCAATTTTAGATAAGTGGCTGCAGCGCCGAATATAAATGCATGTGAACAAACAACGTATGTAAAGCTACGGGAGATAAGGATGGTTGCCGTTTTGGTTTTAGCTAGCCGTGTAGCAGCGTGCAATTCCATGTGTATTGTACATCCATAGACGCCATTACTCGTCTTGTCCCTGTTTATCTTGGAGGCTGTTGAATAGCTGTGCGGAGCCACCAGCAGAACCAGAGCCATGGGTGGGTGGAAGACGGGCGTCTCCTGGGACCAAACGCCATGAGGGGGGAAGCTCTTCAGTGATGGCAGAACTGTCCAGGAGCTGGACAGACGGCCAACAACAGGACTGTCTGGCCAAAGACAACCCAGGAGGAGATGGAGGCAATGCAGAGGAAGGCCTGGATCTAGGAGGAAGAGCTGTCACCCATTACCTGGCAACAGCTGCCAGGCAACACACTACGGTTCCTCCACAGCACTCTTTCTCTCCTCTTTCACTCTCTCTCAGTTTGTAGGTTCTTTCAACTGACCACATGCAGTAGCTTTAGCATTCTCCCCCATGGAAGGGTGTATACACACACACACACACACACACACACACACACACACACACACACACACACACACACACCAGACGCAGAGGAGCACGGGGAACGCTCATGAACTTCCTAGAAACGATAAATGATTAATGATGATTTGCTTGTTTTGTTGTGGACCATGCAGGGAGACGCGGGAGAGTCCACATCCAGGAGGAAGGAGTTTGAGGCTTGGCTCTCCAAGCAGAGTGATCTTCTATCCACCGTCCTCAGTGCCAGGATGTCCAGGCTGAGCACACGGGAGCTGATGGTCCAACAGGACAGACTGAAGGTGCTGAGGGCAGGACTGGGCTGGGGGCAGCAGCAGTTCCAGCTGCTGCTCCAGGAGGCTGCTGCTGCTGCTGCCGCTGGTGGACAGGCAGAGGACGTGTGTCTGGAGGAGCTCCGTTACCGCTGGATGCTGCACAAGTCCAAGCTGAAGGATGTGAGAGAGCTCGGGAGCAGGAAGCGCTCCAAGGTGGGATGTGTTATGACTGCGGTGGCCACACAGTGGCAGTCTAAGGCCATGTTGCCATCAGTTTGACTGGATGAAGAGGAGTGCCACAAGAGTGTGATTGTTGTGTGTCCTGTCTGTGCAGAGAGTCCAAGCAAAGACACAAGAGGAGCCTGCTGCTCCAGCAAAGGTTCCAAAGGTGAGTGGGAAAATCCTGGTTAAAACAGATTCCCTTTGGCACTAATCATGCCCCACCAGCAGAAAGCAGGATTGTTGCTCTAGAGTGGAAACACAGGTGGATGCCTGTGTCCAGCCATGTCTCTGGGCTTTGTTCAGGGGGTATTCAGCTGTGTCCTTTGCTTTTCCATGAATCTTTAATGCCCGTGAAGTGAAATGGGCCAGCAAAAGCCGCTGGTCCATTTTAAAGGCACAAACATGAGAAACGCTCCTTTTTTGGGTGTGTGTAAGGTTTTAGTTGGAAAGCGATGACCAAGGCTTGACCTCTCAGAGGAAACCCGTCCAACTTAAACATTGGAGCTTCACGCTTCGCTGTAGGACAGAGTCGTCCCGTCTCAGTAGGACAGGCAGAATGCATGAAAGGGTGGTTGGTCCAGTCATGTAGTCACACAAACACAGACCGGAGGCTTTCTAAAGGGACTTCTGGAGGCACTTCAACCCCACCTAGGCTCTCGTGAAGGAGGTCTTCCTGCAGCAGGGTGGTGTTTGGAGACTGGGACCCCCTGCTGTAGAACACTGGGTAAACCAGCGTGGTCCCAGAACCAATGACGGGTGGTTAACGTCTGTTGTCCTGCTGCTGTTGCAGAAGACCAGCCTGCTGCAGCGTGTGTGTCGGCTGGCTCTTCCTCTATGGCTGCTCCTCCTGGCTCTGCTGCTCCTGGCCTTCCTCCTCCCCCTCATGGACGGGGGCTCCAGCTGCTCTGTCACCAACAACTTTGCCCGGTCCTTCAGCATTATGTTGCGGTATGAGGGGCCGCCACCGACGTAAAGGAGGGGACGTGCCAGGACCTCCTCATTGCTCCTTTAGCTTCCAAATGCTTCCACGAGTCCTGGAGGACAGAGAACATAGCGGATGAGGCAGCCTATGGTAGCAGCCCAACCACCAAAGTCTTTGTGTAAATTGTTTGTCTCAAAGTCAAATGTTCCCCCCCGCTGGCTGTCTGAACACAATGAGCACAATCCTGGTTACTGCTGCCAGGAGAGCCCCAGCTTATTAGCTTCAGGAGCTGTGGAGAAGCTAGCATCAACTCAGTATTTCCAACATGGAGATGTTTTGCTTTACCCCGTCTTTAGCCAGGTCTCAGAAACTCAAATGCTTTGATCTGTCTGTGAGAATGTGAATCGGCAGGGAAAACATGACCAGGATGTTCTTGCCACACTTGTTTTGCAAATCTCCCATATCCAACGCAACAGTTCCCTTTACGATGCTAAAGTCTTGCTCCGTTCCCTCCAGACATGCCCTTAAAAATACAAGTGCACCTCCACATGCCCTCACGCACTTACTCGCTTTCCCTTTTTTGGTTGAATTCACATCTATTATTGAGTGTCCATGTTGCTACGGTAACAGTGGCCTAATAGTATCGGGTATTGCGTAATCTCTGCAGCGCCTTCGGGACGGTTGTCTTTATGTTGCCGGCGCCGCCAAGTGCACGAAGTGGTATAACTGTCCTGTGTCCTGGTCTGGTGGGTCTCTTCTGTCCTGCAGCCAGCTTTCAGCGAGACGCCCACTTCTCTCTTTGACCCAGAATTTCCTGCTGCCATGGAAACATGGGACTTTCTGAAGAAAACACTGATTTTTTCCCAAAGCTGCATTTTATTCATCAGTTGCTCTAAATAAAGATGCCCCTGTTGTCCTGGAGAAGTGGTTTATTACATTCAAGTGTTGCCTTCTTCCCCAGAACAGGTGCTTCATGTGTGAAGGTGTTTAGCAACACTTATGGACCCAGCCGGAGCGCTTTCAGGGACCTTCTGGAGCTTCTGGGCTGCTCCGGTTGCTCTTCTCCCTCGAGAAACATCTAAAGTTGAATAAAAAGAGCTGAGCACTTGTTTCCTCGACATCAAAGCTGTTGACACCTTCTGATTTTGGTAAAGCTCCGCCGGTGGATCCAAAGACCTGGAGGAAGCTACACACATCAGGGGGCCAATTTTCCTCTTTGATGTGAGGCAGCTCCGGTGTAAAGGGGTGGTGATGTTCCCTGGCGTACACGTGATGGAAAGTGTGAGTGTTCCAAGCGTCGATGCCTCCTACGCTGCAACTCTGGTGGCCGAGCTGTGCAGCAATCTGGAGCCTGCTGCCCGCCAACCACAGGCTCCCCCATTAGGATCTCCAGCATCTTCTGGCTCCAGATCTTTTTCCTCACAGATGAATGTACACCAGCTCTCCAGATCTGCCCTGGGTTGTCCTCCATGCAGAAGCCTGAAACACCTCTTGGAGCTGCTCTCTGTCTGAGTCCAGCTCCCCTACAGAGGTCAGTCATTCTGGGGTGCTTGACCCCCTTCATCTGGGGTATCAACTCTGACCTGGAGGAGCCGCTGGAGCCTTTCCCAAGTTTATGTGAAGAAAACCCTGAATGGGGAGTAAAACACAGGAAACTGGTCAATGATGCTGTGAACAACCACTGACAGCAGCCACATGAATCGACCCGGGCGGACTGTGCATGGACCAGGCCTCAACATCAGAGGGTCCAGGGTTGGTTCTGAAGCAACAGCTTCCTGAATCAGGTCCTCTTCCGCCTCTGAGACAGTCAGTCCTGAGGACAAACACACATGCATCCTTCGTCTCAGCCCCGACCTGCTGACATTTGCCAGATGGCTTTTAAACAGATGTGAGGCAGCAGAGACGAGGAATCAGGAGCAGCCTGTCAGGATGAGACGAGCCCTTTACTGCTGCTGTTATGCAAGAGCTGCCTGTGGCTGAGTGGGCACGCAGCACACATAGAACACTCTCACGCACCCTCTCATACACATACACACGAGCCTCACCACACATGCACCACACACTCTCACTCACACCACTAAATCACACACTCTCACACTATAGACACACACCAGACTCCCCACACACGTGCGTGCACACACACATAAACACGCCCTGATAATTGTCTTACTTATTGCATTAATGTTCAACAGCTCATAGATCATTGTGTGTGTGCGTGCGTGTGTGTGTGTGTGTGTGTGGGGGGGGGGGGGGGGGGGCGTGGGCGTGTCAACTCGCGAGTCTCCTCCCACCTCGGAAATACCAACCAGGTGCTGCAGCTGCTCTCCGCTCGGCCTCCTCTGCTCTCCTCCTCACCTCCCCGAGTTGTTGCTCTCTCCGCCCCGGAGGAAGCCGCAGTGAGCCGCGGCCATGTCCGCTGGTGAAGGGGATCCCTCCCGTTAATGTCCGCCTGTGCGCGTCCGGGTCTGCGTGGCTCCAGGCTGCCTGGCTGGACAATAGACGGCTCCCTCCCGCTGCAGCAGCCCCCTCCTCCTCCTCCCAGGGGAGCTTTGTGAGCGATACTTCCCGGGTCCAGGCGGCTCTCTGTGCGGCTCCAGATGGCTGGACGCGGCTGGGAAGACTGGTTCGAGCGAGAGGAATTTATCGGGCAGATCAGCGACATGCGAGTGCAGAACCTGCAAGGTAAGAGCATCTCAGAGAGCTGCTGTTGGTCGATCGAGGGGTTCTTTTGAGGATCGATGCGTGCGAGGCTCTCCTGGCCCCAGCACGAGCACAAACTGCGCTGTTAACGCTCAGGTCGACGTAACTTTTGGAGGAAATGGAACCTACAGACGGATCCGGATCTAAAAAAGCAAACCCGGAACCGTTGTTCCCTGGAGGCGAGTGGGGCTTTAGACGCTTTACTGGGCTTTTGCACTTAGTCTTAAAGTTGGTGGTTCAGAGTGAGAAAGTCTGGTCTGGAGTCAGGTGAAGCACCGGATCCTGGATTCATCCACGGCTCAGCTGTTGCTCCGACCCCACCAGTCCCTTCCCCCGCTGAGCTGAAATGGGCACAGTAATTTATTGGAGATCAGCAGGATCCTCAGAAACAGCAGGAGGTCTCAGAAAGATCCGGTTTGAGATCAGGGATGGATGATGAGCTGGTATCCAAAAACCAGATACATTTCAGTTCACTGCAAATTGTTATCTAATTACAGTTGGGATTTCCCCGTTGCCGTGGAAACCCACGTCTGTAGACCCCAGTCTTACTGGTCAAATGTTTCCTGGATGGTGTTGTTGATTTGTTTCCAGTTTTTTTTTGCCACCTTGAGAACTTTAGATTTCTGTGCGAGGGAGGAAACCAGTTATGCTGAAACGTCTGCAGTGGTTCTCGTCCTCCGCGGTGTCGTTGACCTGTTTGATGGTTTTAACAAAAAACAACTCCTGTGAATTTATCTGAACGAGTCTGTTGTATCATCTGATTGTTTGTTGGAGTTCTGTTGATAAGATGCTTCACTAACTTCCTGTGTATGCTAAGCTATAATCTTTTAGTGTGGCCTGGAGGCTTCAGATGTTTGATAAACGGGTTTGATTCTAAAGATTTAACCTTGATCGAAATCAAATCACCTTGCTGTAAGCATGTTTGGTCTAACCTCTTAGCATGCTAAGGCTACGGTGGCGGAGGTGTTTGCTGTCAGATGCAGGGGGAAACCTTCATCAGGAGAACTCTGTTGCTGGTCTCCCCTCAAGGGTCTGAGGTGAAAGAGTCCATCTGGAGGAAGAGGAGAAGAGGAAGAGCACGTTGGTGTGAACAGCTTAGAGACGTGTTTCTCCGGCTTCTCCGGATTTGATCTGCCTTCATGTGAATAAGTAAAAGCTCTGATTTCACCTGACTTGAAGGGCTGAATGTGATTTTTCCCCCCATTTTCTTCCAACATCTGAGAGCAGAAAAACAGATTGTTATAAGAATAACCAAAGTTGAAGAAAACAGGCAGGTAACAGCTGAAAGAGATGTGAACATGAGAGCTTCTAACGCTACCTGCTCGCAGCACATCTGCCGGTGGACACAACACACACACACATACACACACAGACCAGAAACAACACAGAACAGTTACACACAACATCCCTCCGTCTCTCCAGTCGTCTATCTCTCCATTCATCTGTCCCTCCAGTGGTCTGTCCCACCAGTCATCTGTGCCACCAGTGGTCCATCTCTCCAGTGGTCCATCCCTCCAACCATCTGTCCCTCCAGTGGTCCTTCTCTCCAATGATCCATCCGTCCAGTGGTCTGTCCCACCAGTCATCTGTCCCACCAGTGGACCATCCCTCTAGTTGTCTGACCCTCTAGTGGTCCTTCTTTCCAGTGGTCCATCCCCTCCAATGGTCCATCCCTCCAGTCATCTGTCCCTCCAGTGGTCTGTCTCGCCAGTGCTCGGTCCCTCCAGTTGTCTGTCCCTCCATTGGTCGATCCCACCAGTGGTCCGCACCTCCAATGGTCTGTCCCTCCAGGAGCCAAAGATGTTAGACCCTCTTCTCTCATGTTCTCCCGCTTGAGGTGTCTTCAGGTGCACCTTTGTTTCTCTCTGGATGTCAGACTGAAGACCAGAGCCAGCCCACATCATTCCAGAGGTGTGACCCCTCCCCAGTCTCAGCTCCCAGTCCTCCCAGTGGCGTGTGGCTGCTCCATGTCTGTGTTTCCACAGCTGCATCCGTCCACACGCTCGTCTCTGCAGATACACAATTTGCATGTGCTTTATTTGCTTAGACAAAGTAGCTGCTGTTTTTGCAGCTTGTCCCCGTCCCTCATCCCCTGTCCTCCATCTTCTGTCCTCCGTCGTCAGTCCTCTGTCCTCAGTTATGTGTTGATTATTTTACAATAATAACATTATTGTTGTTATTAGTAGTAGTGATAATAATAATGAGGTAATGAAGGGTTTAACATTGAATAATTGCATGGGTCCACAAGGATGAAGAGGATGTTAAACAGATTAGAAGAAGACAGAATGAGCATAATTGATCAGAGAAGAGGAGATGATTTCCTGTGTTATTTCACGTGTGTGTGTGTTGTTTGTGAGTGTGTGTGTTGGAGGCAGCTTTCTCTGCTCTGTGACAGTTGTGTGTGTGTTGAGGCTAGCTTGAGGTTACATGGCTAAAGTGAAGGCACTGGAGTTGTGTGCCGTGTGGGCGACGATGATGGTGATGATGAGGAGGAGGATGATGAAGATGAGGAGGATGAGTAATGCTCCGGCTCTCTGCGGAGGAGGTGGTGAAGCATCACCGGAGGAGCAGCCAGAACTTCTGTAGTTTGCTTCAGTTCAACGGTGAATTAATGGCTCAGTCATTCACATGTTGCCGTGACAACGAGTGCCATTTTGTGCCATGCATGTGGCCTAATAAAAATCTCCGCCCTCCCTCCTTGCTTTAGTCTACTGCTGCAGTTTTAAGAAGAACGCTACAGCTCCCCAACGTTTCGTCCCAACTTCCTGTCTGTGGGGGTCTTCAGAGCAGCTCCAGCTGTGCTCGGCTCGGCTCAGCTTGGCTCCTCACGTTGGCTCACCAGTGGGGAGATGTTCCACAGGCTCTGACAGGCTGAAGGGGACCGAGGTGGGCTTGACGGCCCTGCAGGGCAGAGACACCACTCTGTCCCAACCTGTTCCTGGCTGGTTTCCTGCTCTCTCCAGCTCTAAAGGAGAATTCGCCAGAGAATTCACAATATTTTAGGAAACGGCTATTTTCAGTGTTTCCGAGCTTGAGGAGATTCCGTCCTTAATGAGAACGTCCTTAATGCTCGCAGCTTTTCAGGCGCCAGACGTGAAAATTAAAGCAACGTTGGCCTGCTACGTGCTAATTGTTGCATGCTAACTGCATGCTAACAGTTAACAGCAGTTAACAGCACACTGGTGCAGGAGGGGCGCTCCACAGAGATGTACTCTCAGCAGGAGAACAGGACTGGGTTTTTCAGAGGAGAGCTGAGCTGCTGCCTGTCTGTACCCTGAGGACTCCTGTCCTCTTCTTCTGTCAGGCTCGAGCACCCCGCATTGTTGAACCTCTTTTCGTCCTGAAAGTGGAATTTTCCCTCCGTTCTCAGTTGTTTCAACTTCAAAGTGAAACTGGTTCCCTGTTGAAGCTGGTGTCATTTCTGTCCGAGAGTGCTGAAACCACTTGATTAGGAGTGAGAAACAATGAGCCTGGGACAGAACCTGGGGGGACGCCCTCTGGGGGACACTTCCTGTGAGATGCTCTGAGGAGGCTGAAAGAGGCTGATTGATGGTATCAAAGTTCCTTTGGAACACCAACAAAGGAACTGGTCCTCCTGGAGAGTTTAGTTCGTTCACCTGCTGACTCAGCAGCAAACCAAGAAGTGGCCAGAGTTCCTCCTCGCCTACTGGGAGGAGCCCCAGCTTCTCCTCATAATGGCAACTCCTCACTGTGACCCCCGCCATGGAGGTCATGTGACAGGCAGCGTCCACATCCCCGAGCGTCGGTGGCTTCAGTAGCTTCTGCTGGTGGCAGAGTTGTCCAGTCTGAATGGGGGGGTCCTGCTCTTCCTGGTCTTGTGATTCTGTAACTGGAGCAGCTGGAGGATGTCTCTCTTTCCTGCTCGTGGACCAGCCTGTGCCAGTGGATGGCCACAGGTGTTTGTGACAGGACAAAGGACATGTCCACATGGTGTCCTGAAGAATGAGCTGCTATGGGCACACAGTTTATTCTTCAGTGGAGGCCTCTCGGATCGTTGGCTGTGCTGGAGCTCCTGCTCGGAACAGAAGACACTACAAAGTCCCCTTAAAAGTCAGATCCAAATCTGTGAATATGCTCCCAAACACCTGCCCCCAGGTTGTGAGAGGCCCCTCACAGCTGTTGCAGGAACCACAGCTCTGACCCCCCTCATCCATCCATCCATTCATCCACCCATCTACCATCCATCCACCTATCCATCCATCCATGTATCCATCCATCCATCATTCTTCCATGGTGTGTTTTAAACTGATGGGAATTTAAAACAATCTCACATTGGTAAACAGTGGTGACCGGTGGTGACCGGAGGTGAACCATTGCCATTGTACACTGATCATCAGGGATGATGGAAGAGTTGCCATCAAAAGGTGACATCTGTCAGCAGGTGAACAATAGCAGCTGGAGGAAACGTGCTCGATGTCCAGACAGATTTGGGTTAAAGACGCTGGAGGAGATCTTGTGTTGATCTTGAGGTGTTGTGCTTCAGCTTTCTGGTTTTCTCTCCATCTCTGTTGCAGTTGAGAGAGAGGTGGTCCAGAAGAGGACCTTTACCCGATGGATCAACCTGCATTTAGAGAAGGTGAGAGCCCAGCTCTTTGTTACTCCCTCAGCAGCCTGACAGGGCTGCTGCTCAGTGTGATAACCCCCACCCAGGTCCCGCCTTCATTCTGGGTGTTCTGCTCCACCGTGCTCTACCTCCACGGGCTGTCATGTGACGTGCACGTGCGCCACAACACTGACAGAAGTCCAGATGATTGGGGCACTAAAGACAGGGTTGACCTCTGCCTGCTTCTCCATCTGCATTCATGCCTGAATCCTGGTCCAGTTGTTCTCCAACCAATTACCCAAAGATTTGTCTTTGAGGATGTGGAGGAAGCACAGGTGGATACAGAGCGAAGGAACCTCAGGCTGACTGACATTTTAGCTGGAGTTTTCGCTCTGCAATCGTAGTTGGATGAGGCTGAGGTCAGTGTCTGCTCAGATCTTTTCTTTTCTCCAGCACAATCACCCTTTCTCTTCTTCTGTGTGCTCTTTGGCACTGTCTCAGCTAGCTGACCCACAAACTGACAGTCCCACATTTGTCTTGTGTCAACTTTGAAAGTTCCAGTGGCTCCCGCTTCACGCTGTTCTGAGAACACATTTCAGCTGCCTCAGACCTTCTCTGTTCTTCTCTGTCAACAAGCTCAAAGCCAATACTGCATCTGGAGTCCTCTGGCTTGGCCTGGACCCATGCTGGTCCTCTGCTGTTCTGCCGGTCTTGATCACAACTTCATGCGTGGCTCCTCGGCTTCATTCCTCCTGTAGTTTCGCTGCATGTCTCCCTTGTTCTTGAGGACGGTTATTGAAGAACCTGGTCAGGAACCCTGAACTTGATGGGATCTATTGCTTGCTACGTTCCCAGAGCAATAAAAACAATGTGAGCTGTGCCACATCAGCCGCTTCAACTGGACACGTGATTCTGAGATCAGCACAGAGGTTAGCTTTCCACTCGTGCTTCTCCTGATGGTCCACCACATCCCTGTCTCTGTCCTCTGGACATGCATTGTCCCCCTGTTCCCCCTCTGCTCTCTGGGGTCAGCGCCAGCACTAATATGCACAGCAGAACCTCCCACATGTTTTCAGATACAGAAGGTTTTTCTCACAGTCGAACTGTTGGAACATCTTGTTCCTGGGACATTTTCACAACCATCGAGCTTCTTCTTTGCTCACCCTCGACACACTCCTGACCCTGGTCCCGTCTTCGCCACCAAGTCCACCCACCCACCAAGTCCTCTCCTCTCCCTGATCACAGTAGCTGTAGCTGTGCAGAACCTGCTGGCCACCTCCCGCCTGTCCCGACTCCCCGCATCACTTCCTCCAGCCCCCCCACCCCTTCACAACTTCTCCTTCTCATCCAGCTCACATCTAAACCATCAACTCCAGTGACCACCACACCTTCACTTTCCAGTTTCAAACTGGGCCCTCTTTAGTGATATGGATCTTCTTCATGTTTCTTATTATCACCTGTTCCAGATCAACTCTGTAATAACATAATAACAACACAATAATGATTAACCTCCCCCAGCCTGGGGGCTTCCAAAGACCTGCATTTGGGCCACAGCTGAACAAGCACGTTCAAATTGGCCTCAGGTGTGAACGTGGTTTGTCTTTGTTTGTGGCCCAGTGATGAAGTGGTGATTCCCTCCCAGTAGCTCTAGTTTTCTCTCTCCTCTTTCTTCTGTGTCTTAGTGCGCCCCTCCCATCGAGGTGGAAGACCTTTTCCAGGACATACAGGATGGATACATCCTCATGGCCCTACTGGAGGAGCTCTCTGGCTCCAAACTGGTGCGTTTCCTTTGCTTCGTCAGCTCTATTTACTCTGAATCTGACCTGGGTGCTCAGTGCTGAAGGTCAAAGTCCACCTTTGTCTGACACTTTTTAAAGTAATCTGTCCTATTTTTCTCCTTCTAAATGATTTTCAGCTTCATGGATTCAAGAAGTCTTCTCACCGTATTTTCAGACTGAACAACATCGCCAAGGTGCTGTCTTTTCTGGAGGAGCGAAACGTGAGTAGCAGCACGTGCCGCATGGGGACGCCACCCGGCTTGGGCCTGGCTGAGCACATTCATGCATGTACCTTCCTTCAGGTTAAGCTGGTCAGCATCGATGCGGCTAATGTTGCCGACGGAAATGCCTCCATTATCCTTGGACTCATCTGGAACATTATTCTCTTTTTTCAGGTAACCTTTTTGCTGTTTTTCCACTCTCCCAGTTAGGTGCAAAATACAAAAAAGGAAAGTTGTTTTGGCGATAACCCCAAGCTCAGGGGAAGGGGGGTCCAAAGTGGCCTGAGCCCTTCTCAGGACATCATGTAGGTCACCATGTGGAGACCGATTCACCGCCGAACCCTTCCACAGAACAAGACGGAGGACAGCCTAGCGAGAGCAAAATGGCATCAGATCAAAGGGGGCCCAATCCCGTCATGGGACTCCTTATGAGTTTTGAGCCTTTGGAATTCCACTGTTCATTTGTACTGGAATGACAGTAGCAATGACAGTTTGCATCCTTTGACCTTACTTTAATAAATAAACACTGCCATGATGTCATCAAATGTGTGAGACCATGCCTCGCTGGACCCTTTAGCTGACCATCTGTGCTGGTCAATCTGAGCCCCCAACCGTTCCTTAGCTTCACAAACATTAACGTTAGCAGACCTAAAGTTCTAACGGTCCACTGCCAGAACGTTTGTACTCTCTCCCTCTCTTTCTCTCAGATTAAGGAACTAACTGGGAACATCAGGAGCCAGTTCCCCTCCTCCTGCAGCCTGTCGTCCATCCCCACCAGTGCGGAATCGGAGACTTCCTGCTGCAGCACGGCATCAGATGAGAGGCGGGCTGCGTCCGCGGCCATGCGAGAACACAACAAGGCCATTAAAAAGCTGCTGCAGTGGGTGCAGAAGCAGACGCGCAGGTGAGTGGGAACACACAAGGCTTACTCTTCGGGAATGGGAAGACTTTAATGGGTCCTCTGTGTCGATGGGAAGCTGACCACAGAATTCCTCCATCCTCCTTCAGGTTCGGCGTGGCGGTGCAGGACTTTGGAAAGAGTTGGATGAGCGGTCTGGCCTTTCTGGCCGTCATTAAATCCATTGACCCCAGTCTGGTGGATATGAGAAAGGCACTGCTGAGGAGCCCCAGAGAGAACTTGGAGGAAGCGTTCAGGACAGCCCACTACAGTCTGGGGATCCCACGTCTACTGGAGCCTGAAGGTAACGCAGTGCTGCGGCTGGTTGGCCATCATAAAATGAACTGAGACACAGTTGTAGGACACTGTTGGACTGGTGAGGAATGATCAGGGCTTCAAGGTCCACCAGATGACCCTCCATGCTTGCAGACGTAGAGTAGATAGCGCATGATACTGGAGCTGGGGGGTCACTACGAACTGGCATCAGGGCGGTTGTGTTTGTTGGCAGATGTGATGATCGATGCGCCGGATGAGCAGTCAATCATCACGTATGTCTCACAGTTCCTGGAGCACTTCCCTGGCCTGGAGGAGGTAGGAGGAGGTCCTTTTTTCGTAGCGCACCGACAGCAGATTCTAGCTTAGATCCTTCAGTGCTGACAGAGTTCTGTCTTCCTTTTTTTGGGTGGGGGGGTCTCAGCCAGAAGAGCCCAACCAGATCATGGAAAGAAGCACCTCGCTGTGCCGACTCAACCTCCGTGACAGCGACACCGACCACAGAAGGAACGGCGCTCATGGAAGCAGAGTCAAGGAGAGGTCCTCGAGGTTCCAAAGGGACTGTGGACAAGCCCCGCCCAAAATCTTCATTTCCTCAGCACCGCAGGGTGGGGCTCATCGGCCGCGCCCCCTCAGGCCGACGACATCGCGCTCCTGGTCCACCGAAGACTTCAGTACAGAGTCGTGTCCCGAGGGGGGGGGTTCGAGGAGCGTGCTTTCAGACTCCATGAAAGTGAGCACAGAGGTCACCCAAATATCAGACTCTTCCCAGATGACGTCCGCTCACTCGCCCCCCAATCCATCGGCGCCTGGGTCCCTGAACACAGACTCGATGAACGTCGATTCTGCCATCAGTTCGCCGGACTCCTGGGTGGACAGTGACTTCGGTGCCACCCCAGAGAAGCTCTATGAGAGTGCCAGCAACGGCTCTTTGTGTGACAGCGGAACTGCCTGGGAGGTTCACCGAGCCATCCCGGTGGAGATCACCACCCTGGACGAAGGGCTGTTCCCAAGCACAGAGGGAGGACTTGTTGAGGAGCACTCCATCGAGTCGTGCGTCGACGAAGGCGTTTATTCACTGAGCTCTCTGGAGAGCAGCCAAGAGCAGGCACGTTCTCTGAATAATTATCCCGAAGCCGTCGTTCAAAGCAAGTTCCAAAACCTACCAACAGATTCGGCATGGGGTCAGAAGGAGGGAGACGGGCAGTGGGTTGGTACAAGTCTGATAAACAAAGATGACATGAGCGAACGGGAAAAATGCGGTCGCTCATCTCAGGGCGATAATGTCTTACCAGCTGAAAGAACCGACCAGCCCATAATGACTCTGGTTAGCACTGGTTTAGCAACACCCTACCACAGTGCAGAAGAGCGGCCCTGTGGGGGTTCCAACAAAGCTGTGGACCAGAATGGAGATCTGCAGGATCAGGATCAGGAAAGCAAACCGCCTGCTGAAAACCCAACCAAGAGAAAAGATGTTGACTGTGGAGAAGAGGGAGCTAAAGGAAAGCAAGGAGATGTTCAGCTGGAGGAGACAGCAGAGAAACTTCAAGATGAAGCGCATCTAAAAACCGACGAGGGGGTTCTGAGAGAACATCCAGACCCGCAGTATCTCGCAGACCAAGGTCCAGCATTACAGGAAACGGTAGCGACGAGCGCTAGCGCAGCTGTTCCTCTGATCACCATTTCCACAGAGCCAGAAATGCCAGAGCACCAGGAAGCGCTTGACAAACAAAATCCAGCCGGTGACTCTGAAGACCCGGGTCCCGGTGAGATGCCTTCTTGCCAAGCATCAGAAAATGTCCAGCACAGTCCAACCCTGGCTGACCCAGAGAGGGAGTGCTGGGACGGGAGTGAGGGAAACGACCTCGGCACCTTGTCGGTGGCAGAACCTCCATTTCCCACCAGTCAAAATGGAGTCACTCAAGGACGCGAGTCGCCTCGGCACCGCCGCCCGGACTCCCCTGGTCAACCCTTCGCTCTGGCGACAGATTCGGACCCACTTGCTGCACATCGGGACAGACAGGGGGACCTCGTTCCTGACGACTCGTCCAGTGTAAGGACGCCGGGCCCTGCGGCAGGTAGAGGGTTCCCACAAATGAAGTTCTTTCGACCAGACTTGGATGAGAATTCTCCAACCGATGACCTCGCCGGTGATCCTCTGGAACCTATGGATCTGTTCTACCCTGACAAGGATGAGTCCATCTACACCGAGCCTCCTGAAGGAGAAACCCAGGCCTGGCCTTCTGTTTTAAGCGTATCACCCCTTCAACCGGCTCCGGCCTCTCAGCATTTTGATGACGGCTCATCTGAAGTGCCAAGTCGTGCTTGCTCTGAGAGAAACGACGTGTCGCATGAAAATAGCAAGGTCAGTTGTCAACCTCAGACAAACCATCTGCGAGTTCGTAATGAACAGTGTGATTAAAGCTGGGTAACGTGATCTCAAGTGTATGTGCTGAATACGATGAGGACTTGAGGCAAACCGTGGTTGAAATGCACATTCATAGACATGCTAAGCTAATGTGCTAATGGGCAGGAGACTCAAATCTTCTCTTTTTTGGATCTCTCATCTTTGTCTGCTGCTGAATGAAACCGACCAGGAGGCAGATGAAGCACCTGGGTCCGAGGAGCAGCTCAGGTTGTCTGCAGGAAGGACGGGAGGACTCTCGGAGGGGGCCCGTTTCGCAGAAGGGGAAGCCGAACAGCAGCTCTGGTGCTGCACCAGCGAGAACTGGGAGCCGGCGAGGTAAGTATGCTCCCTGGGGGCTCAGTGTTGGGGCAGGAGGGGGCAAGACCCCTCTGTCCAGGACGCACTCCACCTCACCTCACAGGTCCCCAAGAAAAGGTTGCTGACGGGAGTTTTTCAAGGGAGGAGCAGTCTCAGTTGGGACGACCCACTTTCCTGAGGATGAATTCATCAGGGGCCGTGACCTCAATCTGTTTCCTGTCCTACATCAAGCGATCATTTTTGCTCATTTTGCGCCACCGGATCCATGTACAATTCCAAGACAGCGGCAACTTCGCACAACCTAGAGCTGAGGTCAAAACCCTGTTGTCCTTATTTCAGTTGCAGCGGCAGTGGCGAGGACATCCTGATTCCCCCAATTCTGCGCCACAGAAAGGCCCCCCCCTTTGTTCAGGCCCTGGTCAGTCTGGAATCATCATTTCATTCACTTTACAAGTGCTGGTGGACCAATGTTCTGCTCTGTTTGTGCAGGAGAGTGTGGAGGCAGCCCCCCAACAGGCTGAGAGGGAGGATGTGACGGACGGGTAAGGTTGGGTGTCGCAGCTCGCCGCTAATGAGGATCAAAGAGATTTCTGATTTAGGAAGTGTCCACACACACACACACCCCTTGCTCCCATCCAGGGTTGTTGGAGGAAACTCTGGAGCCCCCGTAGACACACCACAGCCTCCAACCACAGGAAAAGTAGCTTAGTGTGTGTGTGTGGGAGGTTGGGGGGTTGGGGGGGATGTGTCAGTAGAGAAACCCCACATCTGACATCAGAGAGCTGATACACTATCTCTCTTCCTCCGTGTGTGTGTGTGTGTGTGTGTGTGTGTGTGTGTGTGTGTGTGTGTGTGTGTGCGTGCGCGCGCGCGCGCAGGTCCACCCCAGAGCTGTATCTGCTGCTGCTCCTCTGGCTGCTGCTCTACTGCTTCTGGCTGCTTCCTCAGATGGACGTGAAGATGCTGCCGAGGCTGCTGCTCAACCTCTGAACACACACCCCCTCAGCGCGCCGCCCACTTCATTTTAGGCCCTTCAACGTTGTATGCGGTTAAGTGGAAATGACGAGTCAGCGACTTTGGGAAAAGCCTTTATATATTTGAAGAAAATGCTTTTCCACTTTTCTTTTGAAGGCGGATCCTGCTGGGATGTGGGAATGAAGCTGCACGTGTAAATGATAAAAGGAACATTTATGTTTTCCTTTGCCCCGGAGGCGCAGTGTCACTATGCCGATATTATCTCCATCAACTTGTGCGATGCCAATTCCAGCTCCAGGCTCACTGTTCCCAGTCCAGCTCCCAGTTTACCGTCTGGTTCTTTGTCCTGCTTCAAGTCGCAGAACCAAACCAACTAGAACTGATCAGAAGGAAAATACAGCAGGTTACATAATCCCAAATGACAAGAAATACCCAACACTGGAAAAGCAGAATGTGGAACGCACACACACACACACACACACACACACACACACACACACACACACACACACAGAGCAATGAGCTTGTTCATTTGAAGAAGAAGCAACACATTGAAAGGTTTTTCTTACTTGCAGGTGTTGGTATTCCGAATATTCCCACCCTTCCCTGTGCTCCTGGAATGTTTGACTTCCATTTGTGTTGTAACGCTCACTGACTTACTGCACACCTTTTAATAGCCATGGAATCGCTTCAAGATGAATGATTTATTCCTCCTTGAGTTATATTTGCACTTTGAAAACTGCCAAAGATTAAAATGTCCTGGTCATGTGTTGAGATGGAAGTGTCAGAGCTGCTCCAGAGACCGGAAGAGGAGGAGGATGAAGATGCATCTCCCGGCTGCAGAGGAAAGGCTCCGCAGGCACCTGCAGTCAGGACTGTGGCGGGTTTGGGGGCCAAGAGCCCGGCAGGCTCTTACGGCTGATCTCAGGTGTAGCTGAATGTCACGTGGACACGTCCTAAACATCTGTACAATAAAGCTTGTATTTTGCACTATAAATGGCTCTCAGCGATGCTCTTGGCTCTGCATCCATATATATATATAAATCTCTTCCTCGCCCTCCTGGGCGGTGCCTCCTTCCTTCAGACTCGGGTCCTCTACCAGAGGCCTGGGAGTCTGAGGGTTCTGCGCAGGATCTTAGCTGTTCCTAGGACTGCGCTCTTCTGGACAGAGATCTCTGGTGTGGTTCCTGGTATCTGTTGGAGCCATCTACTCAGGTTGGGCGTTACTGCCCCTAGTGTCCTGATCACCACTGGGACCACTGTTGCCTTCATGTCCCACATTCTCTCCATCTCCTCCTTCAGCCCTTGGTACTTCTCCAGCTTCTCGTGTTCCTTCTTCCTTATGTTGCTATCACTCGGGATTGCTACATCTATCACCACCACTGTCTTCCGGTGTTTATCCACCACCACTATGTCAGGCTTGTTGACCACCACCATCTTGTCAGTCTGGATCTGGAAGTCCCACAGGATCTTGGCCTGCTTGTTCTCCACCACTTTCGGGGGTGTCTCCCACCTGGTCCCTGGGACCTCCAGCCCATACTCAGTGCAGATGTTCCTGTACACTATGCCAGCCACCTGGTTATGCCGTTCCATGTATGCCTTGCCTGCCAATAATATATATATATATATATATATATATATATATATATATATATATATATATATATACAGTATGTGTGTGTGTATGTGTGTGTGGACACTGGTTTGAATGGTTGTACGCATGGTTTTAACATGTTTAGGGAATTAAGATTTGAGTCTGGAGAAACACTAAAATATATCACTTTGCAGATAATCTCAATTGGCTCATTTTTGATGGAAATGTTCCTTTCAACTCATCTACCATCGTATCCATGGCAACTTTGCTGTCAGCACTGATTTGCGCTCCAGCATTAGACAATGACGATGATCATCATCAAATCCCGTTCCTTCAGAAACCCTCTCCATGGTTAGAGGTCCACTGATTGCTGGTGCAGCTTCTGCCTGCCTGCCTGCCTGTCAGCTAACCAGCCAAATAACAAGTTGAAATTGTCAGGAAATGTTTAATATTGGGCTAAGAAACATTGAATTTTGGTGGTGTTTAGATTACAGTACTCTGTGTTGTGCTCAAAGCCTCTTGGCAACCCTAGCTTATATAATTATGGAAGGTGTTTGCTCGTCCCTTATCAAAAACAAGTTGAAGCTGTGCGCGAACGTCTCTAGAGTATTTCCCCCCCCCAATAAAGCAGAGCTGAGTGGACTCCAGCACTGGCTGTGTGGGAGTGCTGCCACCTACAGGACAACCTGGAACAACTTTAAGACGAGCCTCCAAGTTCCTGTTGTACTTTCACGTTTCCTCACAGAAACAGACTTTGTTGAGTGGAAAGATTGAGGATGTATGTAATGCAGCGATGTTATACATTATATGTTATATATGGGGGGTGGCTAGAGGGTGTCAGTAAAAAAAATTAAAAAGGCCAAATCGTAAGGACTAAATCGTAAGGAATCCTTCTGATAATGTGATAGACACTGAGTTAAAGTGCACAATAAAGGAGAGGAACCAACGAGGAGAACATCCAAATAGAACCCAGACGTGAAGCGGCGATGACGCCTTCACAACGGAGGGGACAGTGTAGAATTGCCAGAATAACAACAACTGGCAAGAAAAAGAAGAAAAAGAAGAAGAAGGAATTTTGGAGGAGAAGAAGAAGCACCGCCGTAGCCTGCATTTACGTATTTTACGTTGCTGCTTCGGCGTAAATTCGGCCCAGCCACAAGGAGGAAAGGCTCCCGCGGTGGACGCGTAGCCACGAAGCTGAGACAAGTGAGTGATAGTTGACTTTGTGGAGCGAATGATTGAAACTCTTTTCCATCCAGACGTTAGACTAAAATACGTACATCAGGTGAGCCCCATAATCGCACAGAACGACTCATATTCACGAAATAACCGCACACAACTGCGTGTAGCAGTCTCGCGACATATGAGCTAGCTGCGATGCTAGCAGCGCGTCCCGAGAACTGTGGCTGTCTCTCGCTGGACGCTGCTTCTTGTGAAGCCGTGTCTCGCTTTAGATTAATCCCGCACACGGTGGTGGTTTGAAGAGCACGTCCGTTCTCTGGCTCTTGAAGTCCAGATATGCACGACGCGTAAGATTTTACACTGCTAGCTAAGCTTTGAGTTGTCCGGTTGGATGACGCAAGTTGATTTCCCCCCCCCCCACACACACACACACACTCACACTCTGGCTATTTAATGGTCATCTGAAAATGTTTCTCCCCTTCATATAGGTTAGCTCTTGCAGTAGACGACTAAATAGCTCATTTCTAAGAATACCCTATCGATTGTAGTTGATGTAGCCTCGGATATTCTTCCATTCTGTTTTATGCGACACTTCGTTTCCACCGTTTCGATACATGCTAGCCATCCATGTTAGCTCAAGTTGATCACAATTATCATCAAGTAGCCGGCTAGTGTTTCAAGTGGTGTCCAGTGAAAGGTTAACGGGTCCCGTAGCTAGCATGTGTGGATGTGGCTGATTGTGACTGTAAAGATTCTCTGACTGTAATGTTCTACCCACCAATGGTCTGTGCTGATAATGCAGGGGACAAGTTTCTCTGGATGTCCTGGCAGGACTTAACGCTATCAGAGTGGTTTAATAGGTGAAGAAGGACTCATTTCCAAAACAAATGTAGACGAGTGAGACGAGTTGCTGCAAGTTCCACACTAAGCACATGTCGCCCGAGGCTCCTGTGTGTGGACACGCCGGCTGGTAACCATAGTTACCGCCACACAGAAAGACGATGAAATCCTTCACGTACAGCTCACTGGGTCACACCTGTCCCCGCGTCTGCTCTTCTCGCTGCGTGTCAAATGACAGACTCGTTGCTTTGATTACAGCCACCATTCTGTCTGAGTTTGCTGCTGTTCTCTGTGCTCCACCAGGTCTAGTGAGGTCTCCTAAATGCTGGAGGAGATCTTTCACGGTGCCCAGAATGATGCTTTCTTTCCTGGTGCAGACAGTGTCAGTAATCTCCTGTAAGTACGATTGTTACAATTTGGGATTCCTCAGAAGCGTGCCCGGAATAATCTTTGCTTTGCTGCAATCGCTTCTCTTCTTGGAAAGATGCGGATTCAGAGAGCGCATGCGGACCGAATCCGCCCGAAAAGGCGGTTGTTCCTGCTGTCTGCAGTAGTCCAGCAGTAACGGTTGCCTCTTCTGCTCTACCAGTGAACTTGTAGAAAGCCGAGGATGATGAAATGAGATAAAGTGGACGCCTGGAGGAGTCTTGCCCCCTCGCGTCTTGGAAGCATGGCAGGCCTACAGTTAGTCACCCCTGCCGCTTCGCCCATGGGACCTTTCTTTGGTTTGCCTTGGCAGCAGGAGGCTATCCATGACAACATCTACACACCTAGGAAATATCAGGTAAGAAGATGGAGGGCATTTCAGATGATCCCGTCTGCTTGCTCGTATTCTGAAGCTGTCAACCTCTACGGCAACTTCTGCTCTGTCCCACTACAGGTAGAACTTCTCGAAGCAGCTCTCGAACACAACACTATCGTCTGCTTGAATTCTGGCTCAGGGAAGACGTTTATTGCAGTACTCCTAACAAAAGAGCTCTCCCACCAAATCCGAGGATGTTACAGGGAGGCTGCAAAACGGACCGTTTTTCTGGTGAACACAGGTAACATGCACCTCTGCGCTAGATCCGTTCACCACATACTCAACGATGAGTCCTGAATCCACCTACGTTGTTTGTCTGAGCTTGGTCGCTGTAATGATGTCTGTCGCCTGGGCCTGAGCAACAGTTTACCCATTTTTTGTTCAGCTGCGTCTGTAGCGGAGCAAGCAGCCGCAGTCAGGACTCATTCCGACCTCCAGGTGGGAGAGTACTCGGACCTTGAGAAGATGACATGGACCGACCAACGTTGGAGTCAGGAGATGACTGAGAATCAGGTAGCTGATTATCGCCATTGCTTATTTCAGACCCTGCAAACGTGGACGTGACTATAATGTTTGGGTAAGACCTTCAGTCTTCCCCCCCCTGTGTCTTCCCAGTCCCCCCACCCCCACCACGGCACGCAGGAGACTCGCAGGACAGCCACAGGTGTCATTTACTGTTACTGAAGTTCTCCCTGCAGGACTTGAGCGCCTCTGTTGCTTCCTGCTGACATTGTTTTATTTCTCTGCTCAGTGTCCTGTGCTCCCACATCTCCTGCCCTCTTTAGTCTGGCCCCGAAGCAGTTGCATCCTTCCCTCCCCACCCTGAAAAGGTCAAAGGAAGCTGAACTTGTGTTCGCTCGCAGGGCATCTGCCCGGGCGCACGCCGCGACTGCTACTGCCATTCATCGTTTCCTATCTGTCTGTCTGTCATGCAGGTGCTGGTCATGACCTGCCACATATTTTTGTACATTTTGAAAAGGCAAATCCTGCTTTTGTCTAAAATCAACCTGGTGGTGTTTGACGACTGTCACCTGGCCATCGCTGACCATCCCTACTGTGAGATAATGAAGGTGAGGCACTGCGTTCTCTGTAGACGCATCCTTGGATCCGTGATACATGATTGCGTGAACTCGGTGCCTTCTTCCACACCTGCAGTATTTTGAGGGTGTTACCAACAGCCCTCGCATTTTGGGCCTGACCGCTTCCATTTTGAATGGAAAGTGCGACCCGTCAGAACTAGAGGAAAAGATCCAGAATCTGGAGAGGACCCTGAAGAGCAACGCTGAAACGGCCACTGATCTTGTGGTCCTGGACAGGTACCGCCAGATGCTCATTTCTTGTCTTCTTTGCAAGGTCAGAGTCTCAGTCCTTCCCTTGTGTTTCAGATACGCGTCCCAGCCCAGGGAGATGGTTCTGGACTGTGGCCCTTATGTTGACAAGAGTGGCCTCTGCTCCCGGCTGCAGGCTGAACTGGACGAAGCTTTACGGTTCCTGGGTGACTGCAACATCTGCGTGACCAGAGAGGACCACAACCCCACCTTCATCTCCAAACAAGTTAGAGCTTAAATCAGCTACAGACCAGACCAGCTTAAAGGATCCGGGTTTTGTGAACTTTCTGGTCGCGTTGTTGTCGGCTAGCTTTTATGCCGTAGGTCAGTTGTCTTGTAACCAGCCCGGAAGAAACCACGGAGACTAAATTCTATGTCTAAGTTCAGGTGGCCCAAGTGCTCAGCATCCTGGTGTTAGTGATCCGGGGACAGTCATATGGCTGGGACCGGAAGTGACCTTCCAAAATGGTGGCACTGGGTGGGAATGGGTTGGAGTTCTGCAGAGATTGATAAAGTTGCAAAACCTGTAAATGAGAGTAGTGAGCTGATGAGTAGTGAGATCTGCTCCGGTGGGTAAAGCACGCTGATTTGGCCGCTCGTCACCGTCTCTTTGTGCTCTGTAGGTTTTGGCCGACTGCTTGGCTGTACTGCAGGTGCTTGGGCCCTGGTGTGCAGACAAGGCGGCTGGCATCATGGTACGAGAGCTTCAAAAGTACATCAAACATGAGCAGGAGGAGCTCAGTCGCAAATTCCTGCTCTTCACCGACACAATCCTGCGCAAAGTTCATGCCCTTTGCGAGGAGCATTTCTCCCCCACCTCTCTGGACCTCAAGTTTGTGACCCCAAAGGTCCTCCGGCTGCTGGAGATCTTGCGAGAGTACAAGCCTTTTGAGCGGCAGCAGTTTGAAAGTGTGGAGTGGTACAACAACCGGAATCAGGACAACTATGTCTCCTGGAGCGACTCTGAGGATGAGGATGAAGATGAGGACGTTGAGGCCAAAGAGAGGCCTGAAGCCAATTTCCCTTCACCCTTCACGAACATCCTCTGTGGCATTATCTTTGTGGAGAGGCGGTACACCGCCGTTGTCCTAAACCGGTAGGTCTCTCTCTGCTTCTGCTTGAACAGAAACCTTTTTCGACAACAGAAATATCACATGCAGAAAGAAACCTGGTCCAGATCATGAGCTCCCTTGGGTCTGTAAACTGGTGACGGCATAAAATAATGTTGGGATTCGTTGTTTCCAGGCTTATCAAAGAGGCAGGAAAACAGGACCCGGAGTTGGCTTATATCAGCAGCAACTTCATCACCGGCCACAGCATTGGCAAATACCAGCTCCGGAACAAGCAGATGGAAGTGGAGTTCAGGAAACAGGAAGAGGTACGGGAACACTCTGGAGACGAGGGCATTCCAGCCCGATCCTCCAGCCCACTCCAGCAGGGTAGTCTCTGCCAACAGGCAGAAAGCTGCTGTCGCCATAGGAACAGATGCCAGGATAGGACGGTTGTCTACCTGGACATATGGAAAACTGTGCTGGCCTCTTGTGGGACTAGGTTACACATCCCTGTTGTCACTGCTGATGGTGACTGGTCAGAGCGAGAGACGACGATAGATGGACGAGAGACCTTTTAACCCCATGTTTGCATGTATGGATGACGGGTTAATTCAAGCCATGGCATCTTAGCCCTGGTGTATTTAGCATATGCTGGTCATGCTAGCCTTTACTCTCCTTTACTACGGCCTTCTTTACACTCCTTTATCACGGCCTCCTTTACCACGGCCTCCTTTACACTCCTTTACTACAGCCTCCTTTACACCCTTTTACTACAGCCTCCTTTACCACAGCCTCCTTTATACTCCTTTACTACAGCCTCTTTTACACCCTTTTACTACGGTCTCCTTTACTACAGCCTCCTTTACATTTTTTTTACCACGACCTTACAGGACTGGAGGCAGGATAAAGATGTCATCAGTCTCCATGCTGGCCTCAACAGCCATATTAACCCCCCCCAGCTACTCCCGGGGCTTCCTCAGAGACACTGACATAGTTTTTTAGCAGCTGCACAATCCATGAAGGCTAAACTATCTCAACAAAATCCAAAAGTTAGATTAGTGCTGCAGCATCGTCTATTCGCATGTCTCAACCCTTGAGATTGTATTTTATTTCATTTGAATCAATTATTAGAATTATAAAAGCAATACATCACTTTAAGCTTTGTGTGTGTGTTTGATTATAAAATAAAGTAACCTGTTTAAGAATGTATGGAAAATAATGGAATGTCTCACCATCTTACAGGTCCTCCGCAAATTCCGAGCGCACGAAACCAACCTACTGATTGCCACAAGCATCGTTGAGGAAGGCGTGGACATTCCCAAGTGTAACCTGGTGGTGCGCTTCGACCTGCCTACAGAGTACAGGTCCTATGTCCAGTCCAAAGGCAGAGCCCGGGCGCCGGTGTCCAACTACATCATGCTGGCTGACAGTGAGAGGACCAAGGTCTTTAAAGAAGATCTCAGTACCTACAAAGCCATAGAGAAGGTGATGTTTTCCATCAGTTTTTTTGATTTTTAGTCTGTTTTATTTTTTTATTTTTTTCCCCTTTGGCTACTTGGGACCTCTGGTGAGTTGGAAGATCTCTGATCAAGCCAAATTTACCTGTGAGCAGATCTTAAGAAACAAGTGTTCCAAGTCAGTGGAAGTGAGCGAGTTTGAGGTGGAGCAAGTGTTCGACGATGACTACATCATCCCCCCATACGTTCTCCGTTCTGAGGACGGAGGACCCCGAGTCACCGTCAACACAGCCATTGGGCACATTAACAGGTAGGGTGAAAGCTTCGAGCTGGGTCCAAGGATGCAGACAACCCTTACACGCCTGCAGTCACGGAATATCTCCTCTCTTTCTGCTGTGCTGCCCAGGTATTGTGCGAGGCTTCCCAGCGATCCATTCACACACCTGGCACCCAAGTGTAAAACTGTGGAAATACAGAGCGGGCTCTTCCAGTCCAGGCTGTACTTGCCCATCAATTCCCCTCTGCGAATCCCCGTTAAGGTGAGGAATCCTTCCGCAATTAGTCCACATTTCGACGCGAATTCTTTCTCCAAGAACCATGCACACGAAGCATCGTGCATGCTTGAAAATAGCGGAAGGTTTTCCAGAGGTCAATCCAACATTTGGTGTGGAGAGTTAACTGCCCCAGCATGTGCAAATCACCTGTAGTGTTAAGCCTGTATGTCGCCACTGATCGTGACGTGTCTCCCTCTCCCACAGGGCCCCATCATGAACTGTATCAGGCTGGCCGAGAAAGCAGTCGCACTCTTGTGCTGTGAGAAACTCCACAAAATAGGTAAATGTCATAAAGGTAAAATAGGTAACACCATCTTGTGAAGGCCTGTTTTTGACATACACACAGATTCAAGTAGCATCAGTAAACACGTCCAACGCGTTCTGTAAAATGTGATTTCCAAAAAATGGTGGCTCACATCTGTGGAGTCTTGCCCTCCTTAAACATTAGAGTTAGGAGCACCAACACTGGCTGTTAGGTGCTGTGTCGGGTATGGACACTTTTCCTCAGACATGTTGTTGTCAAATAAAAATAGAGGTTGATTTTTGTCATTAAATTCCTTAGCGTTGGTCAAAAAGAGCTGAATATTAATGCGGCAGTCCTGGTGTTTCCCCCACACTGGTGGTTCTTTTGGAATGAGACGGTTGCTGAATGGTCAGAACCATTAAGCGGTGGCTTCTTGCTTTTGTTTGTCAGGGGAACTGGATGATCACCTGATGCCTGTGGGAAAAGAGACGGTGAAGTATGAGGAGGAGCTGGACCTTCACGATGAGGAGGAGACCAGTGTACCAGGCAGGCCTGGTTCCACCAAAAGGAGGCAGTGCTACCCGAAAGCAGTAAATGTCTCATGATTTAACCCAGCCAGTCTGGTTCATTGACAAATACGCGTTTTCAACGTTCTCCTCCTCCTCAGATCCCTGAGTGTCTATGGGACAGTTATGCTGTGCTGGATCAGATATACTACCTGTATGTGATTGGAATGGTCCTCACCACCCCTCTACCAGATGAGCTCAACTTCCGCCGCAGGAAGCTCTACCCGCCCGAGGACACCACCAGGTGCTTTGGGATCCTCACAGCCAAACCGATACCTCAGGTATGTTGTGTGACACCAACCTCTTTGACTTTCGTGCATTTTGATGAGGAATTCCCCACTATTGACACTTTTTCCCCGCAAGATCCCGCATTTTCCAGTGTACACCCGCTCCGGTGAGGTGACCATCTCCATTGAGCTGCAGAAATCTGGCTTCTCGCTCACTGCAGCTCAGCT
Organism: Takifugu rubripes; assembly: GCF_901000725.2. Taxonomy (NCBI): domain Eukaryota; kingdom Metazoa; phylum Chordata; class Actinopteri; order Tetraodontiformes; family Tetraodontidae; genus Takifugu; species Takifugu rubripes. The sequence goes on along the minus strand of NC_042286.1, from coordinate 383,554 downwards.
GGACCTCATCACGCGCCTGCACCATTACATCTTTTCTCACATCCTGCGGCTGGAGAAACCTGCACTGGAGTTCAAGCCCTTGCAGGCCGACTCGGCATATTGTGTCTTACCTCTAAACATTGGTGAGTTCGTATTAGTTTGAGGTTCTCAGCAAAACTGGACTAGTTCTACTGCAGCAGCCTCTTATTTCATTTCAGTTGGGAACTCCAACACACTAGACATGGACTTTCAGTTCATGGAAGACATTGAAAAGTCTGAGGCCCGTACTGGCATTCCTACTACACAGTACACCAAGCAGAATCCCTTCAGCTTCAAGCTGGAGGACTACCAGGATGCTGTCATTATTCCAAGGTACGGTGGTGGCGGCAGTGGCCCGTGGGTGCAGCAGTCACAGTAAGAAGAGGCTAAAGTCTAAGCCGTGTCTCTTCCTCTCCTCAGGTATCGCAACTTCGACCAGCCTCATCGCTTCTATGTTGCTGATGTGTATACAGACCTGACGCCGCTCAGCAAGTTCCCTTCCCCGGAATACGAGACATTTGCAGAGTACTACAAAACCAAGTACAACCTGGACCTCACCAACCTGAATCAACCACTCCTGGATGTGGACCACACCTCTTCCAGGTCAGCCCGTCACATTAAATGGCATGATCTTGTGCTGCTTCTGAAACCCGCTCAGCCCTCTACGTTCCTCTGGGGCGTCTGGGCTCCGAGACCAGACGAGCTGCAGCGTATGCTGATGTCGGCTGCTCATTTTCCCACTCGGAGAGAAGAGCTGCTTTATTCACCGCACAAGCACACAAGAACCTTGACTAATTACAATTGAGCTAAATGGTATCTGAACAGAGATGAGTACATGTCCTCCAGGCCAGACCCAGGCTGGTCCTGGCTGTGTTGTGTACGCTTTCGTGACACTTTGAATGAAATTGTACGGTTGCATCAATTTGGCTTAAGAGGGAGAACATGGTCCCACTGAGGGAACGATGTGAGGCTTTTATTTTCTCCTTAGGCTGAACCTGCTAACCCCCCGACACTTGAACCAGAAGGGCAAAGCTTTGCCTCTCAGCAGTGCAGAAAAGAGGAAGGCAAAGTGGGAAAGCCTCCAAAACAAACAGGTAACCAAACCCTCATTTTAGCTTTTGGACTTGTTTTTCAAGAGTTCCTGTTGGTAAAATGGTGCATGCTGGGGTTTTCACCTTTACCCCTCTGGTTTTCATTCAGATCCTAGTTCCAGAACTCTGCGCTATCCACCCCATCCCCGCCTCCCTGTGGAGGAAGGCCGTGTGTCTGCCTAGCATCCTCTACCGCCTCCACTGCCTGCTGACCGCCGAAGAGCTTCGAGCTCAGACGGCTATTGAGGCTGGAGTGGGAGCACGGACCCTACCCCCAGACTTCAGGTGGCCGCCACGTATAACACAAAGTTGTCAATTGTCGCTTGTTTTGAAGTTACTAAGGTTACATCGTGCACATCAGCAACACGTCTGCTGACGGACCTCGTCTCCTCTAGAGGATTTTCAGTGCAGTTTTACCTAGATTCATTGAACTAAGGTGGATCCATGTGTGGGTCCGTGACTGCACTATGATTATTGCTATTTAATGCTGGTCTACAAACCAGGATTTCCCTCCTGTTTTTGTGTCTCAGATATCCAAACCTTGACTTTGGCTGGAAGAGGTCGATTGATGGTAAAACCTTCCAGTCCTCTCCTGAGTGCTTCAGCAAGGATGCTGAAGATCCCTGTAAAGACCAGGTGACTCGATCCCTCAGCTCCCCCACCACCAAGTCTCCCTGTGAGCCAGCAGAAGCTACTTGTGTGATGAACTCAATCAATAGCACTGCCCGATTAGCCTGTGATGACGGCCGCCTCAACACTGAGCACCTTCACCAATATGAGAATTGCCAAACCTCCAAGTCCAGCACACCTGTACTGCAGAGCCCAGAATCCATACAAAGAGCTACCTCAGTCTGCATGCAGCCTTCTTACAGCTCACAAGAGCTCAGTTCCAGTCCTCAGCTACGGAGTGATGAACATGCGACTGGGAGGACCTCGGACCACAACGATAAAGCTACCTCAGTCTGCGCTTGGGAAGCCGCTGCCGTCAGTGTTCTCACTGCACCTTGTTTTGATCCGCGCATTGCCGCTCAACACAGATCTGAGTCTGGAGACAAAAGCCTGGGGCCCAACCCGGGTCTCATCCTGCAGGCCTTAACTCTGTCTAATGCCAGCGACGGCTTTAACCTGGAGCGGCTGGAGATGCTCGGGGACTCGTTCCTAAAACACGCCATCACCACATACCTTTTCTGTACCTACCCCGACGCTCACGAAGGACGTCTCAGCTATATGCGCAGCAAGAAGGTAAATATACCGTATTTTCACGACCATAAGGCGCACTGTATTAAAAGGCGCAGTCTCAGTTATGGGTGCTATTTCTGTATTTAAAACATACACAAGGCGCACCGTATTATTAGGCGCATGCTGAAACATACAGTAAAAAATGACAACGGAAGTAAAACCGTGAGTTTCAACACATTTATTGAACAAAATATTCATTCTTTCGCCACAAAACCATCAAAGTTTTCATCTTCTGTATCTGAATTAAACAGCTTCACTATTTCAATGTCCAACATCCCGAATTCTTCTTCTTAATCATCTGAATCGGACTCACCGACCGGTTCCGGTTCAGCGTTGATTTTGTGAAAGCTCTTACAATACATGAAGACAGTATCATAGCCCATGCGTCTACAATCCACCCGCGTAACTTGCCCACCGTTGCCTCATAGTCTTTGTGAAGGAGTGTTCGCCCTCCGTCATCCAGCGCTCTGTCCGTTTCCGTGGCAGCCGGGAACCACAGTGATCGACGACTTCTCGTGCCCCGTTGTGCATATCGCCACCGTGCTGGTCCCTTTTTCTCCACTTTGTGGGTCAAAGGGATGTCAAAAGTCAGAGGGATCTCATCCATGTTGGTGATGTGGCTGGGCGCGGTTATCTTGTCGTGGCAGTAGGTGCAGAAGATGGTCACCCTCTCCTGGTAATCCACGGGCAGCCGCTGCGTAACAGTTGTCCTCGCGCGTATGGAGAGATGCCGCCTCCTCATAAAGCGAAAACACTAAGATTGCTCGATTGCCATTTTCAGCCGCATATTTGATGGCCTGCAGTTTAAAGTAAGCCTCATTCATACGTGTGTCGCTTGACCGGCGCCATTTTAGGGGATCCTTACGCGTAGGTGTGCCGCTAATCGATTGGCGGAACGTTTACCGTAGTGCACCCACCAAAGGTGCACAGCAGATTTTGGAACTCACTCCACACACAAGGCGCTCCATATTATAAGGCGCACCGTCGATTTTTGAGAAAATCTCAGTGTTTTAGGTGCGCCTTATAGTTGTGAAAATAAGGTATTCCCATATGCTGTGCTGTGAGGGGTGGCCAGGGAGATCCCTGTTAGCGGGACTGCCTGGCAGACATTCTAACCCATCCGTGTTTGATGCTTTGTGCTGTGCAGGTGAGCAACTGTAACCTGTACCGCCTGGGCAAGAAGAAGGGGCTTCCCAGCAGGATGGTTGTGTCCATCTTTGACCCCCCAGTTAACTGGCTTCCTCCAGGCTACATCGTCAACCAAGAAAAGAGCAATAACGACAAACTGGACTGTGCAGAGGTTAGACTTCCTTGAACAGCAGCGTGTGTGTTTGGGGGGGGGGGGGGTCGTGTGTTGCACAAAGATTGATAACAATTTCCATTAATCATGAGCAGCGTCAGATCTCAGATCTGAAGCCATTCAGCAATTTGTTGTGGATAACTTTAAAGTTTTCTCTTCACTGCATCGACACACGCGCGCACGCATGTCCTCTCAGTTATTGAGCAAAGACGCCGTAGATTACGTCGTTCTTCTCTCTAAAGAGGAAGTGCCATGGACACAGAGTGCTTCTGAAAAGTAAATGGACAACTTTTCCTTTGCTAGCGACACCATGTCGAGAAATTACGCGTGACCTGAAAGGAGGGAGGGCCGACACTCTGAACCGGCATGTGGAGGTTCAGGTACACACATGATGATCGCTCCCAACCCAGCACAGGTCTTTGGGGACCCTGTTGTTTGCTGGATGAATGGATGGTAGCAGTGGTGCACATCTTGCACACGAGGACACCTGAAATGTTGTCACGTGAACTCATCACACTTGCGAGCCTAAAGCTGAATGCGTCTGGCATTTGTATTCCTACGCTTGTCTCTTCCTTGTTGCTGGTGTTTATTTGACCTGTGGTCTCTGTGTTCTCTCTCCCTCAGACCAAGGAGGAGAATCTGTCCAATGGGCAGTCAGGAAATGACTACAATGAGGAAGAGGAGGAGGTTGAGGAGCTGGAGGATGAGCTGATGCTCAAGGATGAGCCAAAAGATGATGTCAACATGGAAGAGGACCTGGAGTACTACAAAGAGCACATCAAGTTCATTGACAACATGTTGTTGGGATCTGGTGCGTTTGGTAAGAAGATCTCTCTGAGCGCCTTCCCTCCACACCTCAGCCCGTCCTCTGGGTCCTCCCCCTTGCTGGAGTCGTCATATGAGTGGAAGGCCAACAAGAAGAGCTTGCACCCGACCACGGTTCCATACCACACGGAATCAGTGAGCAGCGGGCCATCGGCGGAGGAGTTTGACTACAGTTCCTGGGACGCCATGTGCTACCTCGATCCCAGCAAGGCTGGGGACGAGGAGGACTTTGTGGTGGGCTTCTGGAACCCGTCAGAGGAGAACCTGGGGGTTGATCTCGGCAAGCAGACCATCTCGTATGACCTGCACACTGAGCAGTGCATAGCTGACAAAAGCATTGCTGACTGTGTGGAGGCATTGCTGGGATGTTATCTGACCAGCTGTGGAGAGAGAGCGGCCCAGATGTTTCTGTGCTCGCTGGGCCTCAAGGTGAGCCCCAACCTCTTGTTGCTGTGCTCAGAGTTCAGCAAAACACTGCTTTTTCTGCTGATTGTGGCCTCAAATGCTTGCTACCCCTGTTTAGGAGGCCTCTGCTGATGATGGTCCCGACTGTTGTGTGCCTGTACCAGAGCAGCAGCTGCCGTTCCCTCCTGATGTCTTCCTCTGCTCCTAGGTGTTGCCGTTGGAGGAGGGGGTGGTGACGGGCCCCAGGCGGAGTCACGGGACCACGGCCGTGGATCTGTGCTACGGCTGGCTGAAGATCCCACCCCGCAGCATGCTGGACCACCCTGACGCTGAGCACACGCTCCACCATCTCATCTCTGGCTTTGAGAACTTTGAGAGGAAGATCAATTATACGTTTCAGAACAAGGCCTACCTGCTGCAGGCCTTCACCCACGCTTCCTACCATTACAACACCATCACAGGTCAGACCCCACCCCCAGTTCCTCTTGAGGCGGGGGGCATACGATGTCCACCTTTTTAATGTTACCCCTTCGCACTCTAACTCGCCCTCCTCTCCCTTCCCTGGGTCGTCTTTAGATTGTTACCAGCGGCTGGAGTTCCTTGGCGACGCCATTCTAGACTACCTCATAACCAAGCACCTTTATGAAGATCCCCGGCAGCACTCCCCCGGCGTGCTGACCGACCTGCGCTCGGCACTGGTCAACAACACCATTTTTGCCTCGCTGGCAGTCAAGTACGACTACCACAAGTACTTCAAGGCCATCTCACCAGAGCTGTTCCACGTCATCGATGACTTTGTGCAGTTTCAGTTGGAGAAGAACGAGATGCAGGGAATGGATTCCGAGGTGAGCTCTGGAACCCCATGTGATCCCGAGGATCTGTTTGTGTATCCAGAGGCGGGAATCGGGTGGATTTAGTTTGGCTGCTGTAGCGTACCACTGTGACACACCCATAAAGTAACTTTTGCCCAACTCTTCTCAGCTTCGGCGCTCCGAAGAAGACGAGGAAAAGGAGGAAGACATCGAGGTGCCAAAGGCCATGGGAGACATCTTTGAGTCGCTGGCAGGGGCCATTTACATGGACAGCAGAATGTCCCTGGAAACGGTGTGGCAGATTTATTATCCAATGATGAGGCCGCTCATAGGTGAGGATGGTTTCCTTGGCGACGATGCTGATGGGGAGGAGGGAATGAGCTTTGCTCTCTCTTCATTACAGAGAAATTCTCCGCCAATGTGCCGCGCTCGCCGGTGAGGGAGCTGCTGGAGATGGAGCCAGAAACGGCCAAATTCAGGTAGGTGCCCCTCCCTTGCCGCTGAGCGCAGTCCCCCCCCCGGTATTCTGACCCGCATTTTTGTGCTGTGTGCAGCCCTGCCGAGCGGACCTACGACGGGAAGGTGCGGGTGACGGTGGAAGTCGTGGGGAAGGGCAAGTTTAAAGGAGTCGGCCGCAGCTACCGGATCGCCAAGTCCGCAGCAGCCCGTCGAGCTCTGCGCAGCCTCAAAGCCAACCAACCTCAGGTGCAGATGAGCTGAGCTCGGCCTGCCGTGCTAACGCCGCTGCAGAAGACGGATCCTTCACACTTTTCCTCATTTTGTTGTTCCATGTTTTTGCGCAAACACAATCTTTCCTTTTCTGCTCTGTGTATCCCCGAATGTTTTATTCACTTTTGGCCACATGTGAACGAAGAACAAGGTCAGGTGGTCGTCGATTCCTCTCTTGACTTGCTGTTTGCCTCCAGGGTGGGGGAAGGTTGGCGTGCGTGCGCGTCATAGGAAGGCCGCAGCCCTTGGCCTCAGCTGGAGGCCATCGGGTCGGGGCCTTTGTTTAACCGGGTTCACCTCTGCCTGAAATTTCCTGAAACGGGATCCTGAATCATATTTGCACTTGATCCATTTGGATCCGTTACTTCTGTGGTAACACGGAGGCCAGAGTCACCACCAACGTGTGGGTCACCTGCGTTCACTCGTGCGTACAGGAGTGATGCTCTCAGCCTTCCACACCAAGGCTCCTGCCGTTTCGGTGGTTCTGAAGCGTAATACTGTGTACTGACAGGCTGCGCGACGGCGCGGCTTGGTCTGCCTCTGGGACGCAGATGGAACGTGCTGGCGGCGTTCTGGTGCAAGGAAAGGCCCCGTGTCTACCAAAGCGGCTGTCGGCCTCCACCGCGACGCACCACAATAGCCGCCCGACTCACTTCTTACACATGGCTTTTCCTCACCGCTTTGCCCCATTTTACCTAAATACCTCATTTGATTGCATGCTTTTTTTTGGTGCTATGTTTTGCATTAAGCTTGAATTTCTCCTTTTTTATTTTTTTTTGCACTGTTGTTGTAATACCTCTTTATTTGAACCATTTTTTTTCCTTTTTGGTTGTTTTTTCTCTCTGCTTTCCTGTCCTCCATGGATGTTTTCTTTTGGGGCAGACGTGTCTGTCTGTCCCGCCCTCCCATCCTTTGCAGCAGTCATGCACACCGTAGGGATGAGGGCAGATTACATCCCATCTATCAGTGCTCCGAGCTCAGGGAGGATGTGTTGCGTACACCCCCCCAGACAGGGTTCCTGTACCTCCAGGTGACGCTCACCCCCCCCCCCCCCCCCCCCCCCAGCTCCTTTAGCAGGCCCAGGAACCACTCCAAGAACAAAGGAGGATGTAATCATGTCCTAATGAAAGAAAAGCCTCCAACAGGCTATGACTCATCAAATCATGACTTGATTCTGCTGTTAATGCAGAAAGAACCCGGGGGCGGAGGGACTGCTGCCTGAGGACTTGTGCCAGCACAGTTCCTGGTGAGGGAAGCGTCGGTCCTGCTCGATCTTGCCTTGAGCATCTCTGAAGATGAGGCCACCTGCTGTTACTGAAGCACTGGCCCGGCCTGGACTCTGGTTCCCAACGTGGCTAGCGGTGGTGTGAGGGGAATCCCCATAATGAATGTGAAACCACTCCAGGCCTGGGCCACAGTAACAACAAGCCAACAACTGCGGAACCCTGGAGGATGATTGCGTGAGGTGACGACGTCTCTTCCTCCCTTTATTTGAGTTTTACTTTTGTACATGTAGCACAAATGAGCTTTGCACTTGGGCGCCATATTTTACCTCATGCCAGGGTGGGAAGTGAGGACAAGAATGAAAGAAGGTTGGCTAACATTCAGGCTTTGCTGCTGTATCTAGGGGCCATACTGGCACGGAAGCCGAAGTGTCCTGCTCTTGCACTCAGTCCATAGCTTGGACACTGTCCAACTGTTGTCAAAACTGTCCTGCAGTGTGAGTGGCTCAAAGGGGCTTGTTACACCCCAGTGTTAGCATTAGCATGGTTTTGGCTAACACCTGATTGTCAAAGGTGTTTGTCCCTCAAGATTGGGGAAAACTCGACACCCATTAATACCTCGTTTGTAGAATGCTGGAAAGGAATGTCCTGAGTCGTCTGGCAATCACTGAAAGCCCTCTCCAGATGGGGCCAGATATTCCTCCAGCCTGGAGCGGGGATCTCTCTCCCCACTAAATATGGGGCTGTCGGGGCAGACGGCGGGCCTGGACACCATGTGACAACTCTAAAGTGTTCTCTCTGGCAATTTGGGCCTCATATGTCTGGACATCAGAGTGTATCAGAACCAGCACCTCCAGGCCAGACATGAGTCGGCTGGATTCCTCTCCGACCTCTTGGCACACATCAGCCTGGCCTGTGTTTGACTTGGCATTCTGAAAGGAAGAAATCCCCATTTTCCCATTAGTTTCCCAGTCAGTCTGAACCTTCAGAATCATCTCATCCAGCTATGTTGGAGAATGGAGGCCGTGTCCTCGTCCCGTGTTCAGTGGTTCAGGCAGTGATGGCCTACAGATGCAGGTCTGAACGGAGCACAGCTGTCTACTGTGGCCTTAACTGTTGGATTCGAGGACCAGGGATTCTGAGGACTGTTTGAGGGGGATTTTGTCCAGTAAGACAGTACTCGTTTGTGAGGATTGCAGAGTCGCACCATTATTGCAGCATGGCGGCCAGTGATGTAGCGCCAGAGGAGGCAGCAGAGTAGAGGTCACCACGGTGAACTGTTAGCTGGGAAGGGGGTGGGAAACGTTAAAGGGACATTTCGGCTCAATGGAACTCATCCACACTGAGCTGCAGTGATGCAGGCTGCACCGTATTGGGTCACCTTTTTTGTCTGTAGCCCAGTATAACGACAATAAAATGATGGTATGTCGGTCACTAAGTTCTGTGCGTTTGTTGTGTTTTTTTTGTCATGAATGAGTCAAACCAAAGCGGAAGGCATTTCGGTGCCTGGGTCCTGAATGCAGTGCTGTTGCTGGAGTTTGTCGCCACCGTGTGGCCAGCAGCTGCGTTGTATCAAGAATGGCTGAGGTTCATTTCAAATCTGCGCACACAAAGGGTGAAACTAAGGAGAGCGGGAATGCGTCCCTCATCGGCCCTGCTGCACCCTCGTGACCACGGGCGGTTTTGAGCCTGCGTCGGGGTCATGGGTTAGAAACATTTTTATACCTCTTAAGGACTCTTCACACCAGGAAAGTGTACCAAACAGGTTCCCTCTCATGGCGGTCAGGAGGGCGAGGCTCCCCGTGGTGCTGAGATGGGAAACGAAGATCTGTCGGCCAGGACGTGGATGGACATAAGGGCCTAAACTTGATGGACTGCTGCCCACGCTCAGAATTAAACATGGCTTAAGCTGCGAGTCCACTCACACCTGGCCAGGTCATGGTCTTTGATGGGGGGGGGATGGAGACATACTTGATAAGGGTCAACCGTGTTGGAGACGCTTAGCAGCTGTTGCGGAGGGTTCCCAGTCTGAACTGGTCACCATTTCTGGACGTGGTCCAATAATGAGCTGTTTTCATCCTGCATGAACATCCTGTGATTTTCAGGACCAGCATGATTCGTCTGTAGGTCATGCTGATGATGACTGCCCCGCCCCTCTCAGCGGGGGGTCAAACCCGCTACTGCTGACAATGTGAAAATGCCCCGATACTGATGGACGGCTGTGTGCTAACGTCAGTGGGAAAGTAGCATAAGGAACCTGGGTGTCTTCTTCTGTCAGGGTCTGTCTTTATACACCCATATCAATCACGTCCCAAGGTCCGTCTTTATTCACCTGGGTAAAGTTAGCAACTTCCTGTTCTAAAGTGGTGCAGAAAGATTAGTCGAGGATGGGGTATTGTAATTCACCTTTAGGGAGCTGCCCCTTCAGGTCCTTAAAGTCTCTCCAGCTGGTCCAGAATGCAGCTGCTCAGGTAGCTGACTAGAACCAGGAACAGGGACCACAGTAGTCCAGTCATGGCTTCTCTACGTCTTCACATAGGAGGCCGTTCATGGTCTTGGTCCCACCTCTTTAAATGAACTAAAATGAGCTCCATCCAACCGGTTTAACCGGGGCCGAACCGGGTGTCAGCTCCAGGGTAAGAACTTGTTTTCATCAATGTTTTCTTTCTTTCTTCTTATTGTTGTCATCGTCAGGGTGACGTGATGGTTGCTACAGAATGACTCGTGACGTCAGACGGTTCCTCTAAAGTTCCTGTTCCTGGTATTTACCAGGAACTCCTGCAGTGGAAACACACCTTAGGTGTGTAGGTATGTGTGTTAGTCTTCTGTAATCGTGTGACATTATTTACTACATTTATTCACATCTAATAGTGCTCCCCCTCTCTGAACACTGCCCTCCTGTGGTTGGGCCAAGGAACGCAAGGAGCAGAGCACCTCCTGGAGGTGGACAAACCTCTGGCGTGGGTCTCCTTACTCTGCATAACATTTTAATCCCTGGTCTGCCTGACGTGTCCTGGTGCTGAGTTTCATCTCTCAACTCAGTCAGTATCTGCCTTCACTGCCTCTGAGCTTTGTCAGCAGCACCAGCTACATTGGCCCAGGTACCTGAAGGCTACACTGCTGCAGCTCTGCTACCCCATGGGACCAAACAAGGGGTTCAGGTTTCTATCAGCTCTAACCTGCAGCCGGCAGGTATGTTAATCCTCATAATAATGGGACTGTGTTTTGGTTCTGGTGATGCACTACTTTATCCTTTAAACATACTCAAAATGCAAATCTTTGCACTGGTGAAGAAGCCCTGTACCACCAAGGTTCCCCCCCGAGTGAATTCAGATCATCTGGGTTATAGATTGTGTCCTAAACTGGATGTAAATCTGATCTAAAGTCAGCTGCAAAGGGGGGGGGGGGGGGGTCATCCCTAATGATGACTTATTGACTCTGCTGATGGGGTGCAGAGACCAGCAGCCATTTTGTCTCTGCTGTACAAACACAAGAGCCCATGAAAAAATATGAGTTGAAAGCTTGAGGCAGAGGTGTGTGTGTGTTGGGGGGTAGGGGCTTCAGGAGGTCAGCGGTGGGGGCCAAAAGGACATGTGGATTCACCAGCAACACTTTCTTCTGAATGTGCAGTTTTGATTAGTGATCTGATATGATTTTCAGATCAACCAGTTCAAACCAGTTCAGCTAAACTGGACACATCCCAGCAGCAGCATTAGAGGATGGCAACTACAGACCATGAGGACACAGCAGCAAAGAGTGGATGAGAGGTGAAGAATGAATGGTTGGACTTGACATGATTGGGATCAAGGTGGTTGGACTCTAAATGTTTGGATGCGTGATGGTTGGACTTGAGGTGGTTGACCTTGACACGGTTGGACTCTAAATGTTTGGAGGCGTGATGGCACGACTCGGTGTATGTCCAGAGACGTGTGGTTGTCATTGGTTTCGTCACTTAGGTGGTTTCCATACTGCTGCTGCTGTTTCAGGCAGCCTGGGATGGAAACTGCGTTTATTGGCACAGTAAATTAAGCATCAATCCAAGGACACCGACTGTTTCCAGCGCCGTTTCCCCCCTGAAGCAGCAGTGTTCTGAGCTGACAGCAGCCTCCTCGATTAGAAACCAGCACAGAGCCCAAGTGGAATCAGGCTGAAGCTGCTGATTGAAGCCTCCGAGAGTTAGCCAGTGTGAAGATGAGCTGATGGCATCTGCTTAAGCAGATAATCAAAGGCAGCCTTGACCATCACTGACCTGTGCTGTTTGTTTGTGCAGAGGGCCGCTGTGTTGGGCCTCCATCAGCCCCCACCCACCCACCCCCCCGCCCTGTTCTGTCTGATGAGACGCAAATATTGAAATGAGGTTTGGCCACTGAGGGAACATCTCAGCTGTGGGAGAGGGGCTACATAATTAAAAACATCATTTCAGCTCCTGCCTAGCCTATTTGCACTCAGCATCGCTGCGTCTGCACAGGTAAATTGCTCCCTGCACTCCTGCCATGATGATAATGAGCGCCGGTTAGGCCTGACACCACGTCTCTTTGATTTAACCTCAATGACAAATATGATATCAGTGGGGGACTCAATCACACACCCTTTAAATATGATGGGAGCCCGGCTGAATGAGAGGCGCTGATAGTATGATATTAAGGTGCTTGATGGAAAAAGATCTATCCTTGCACCACCAGAGCGCGCGCGTGTGTGTCTGTGTGTGTGTGTGTGTGTGTGACATCAGTCAGAAAAAAGTTATTTTAAAGATAATAATATATCCAAACATGTCGTCATTTTCCTCAGAGCACACACATTTGTTCGATTTCACCCTCTGCTTTCAACTAATTTATTGAAGTTTATTGGAGATCTGTCTGTCTGACTGCCTGTCTGAGGAGGAGAGGAAGAGGAGGAGAGTAGAGGTGAGGAGGGGGGGTGAGAGGGAGGGGGGGTGAGAGGGAGGGGGGGTGAGAGGGAGGGGGGGGTGAGAGGGAGGGGGGGGAGAAGGAGAGGTGAAGAGGAGGAGAGAAGAGAAGGAGAGGAGGGGGGGAGAGGAGATTGAGGCTGTTTCTGAAACCACACACTCGTTCCCTATTCACTACTAGTGAGTAGTGATTAAAGTTAGTATTCGACAACGGCGTCATTTACGGCACACGTAAAGTGACGTCATGGTGTCTCATAATAATTACGAACCGGTCGCCAGGAAAAGTGGCCAGGTCCATTTAATTATTTTAACCCATCAGAAATACATTCAGCGGTCATTTTATGGAAATGCAATATTTTACCCTATAATTAACTTTATATAATAAAATGAAATATTAATGTCAATAATAATACAATAATAATTACTTATTACCTAAAATAATTAGTGTCCCTTGACATTTTCAAGCCAAGACGTGATGGCACATTCTCAAGTCATATTCCGCTGTAGTGAAAACATTTAATAAAGCAATTTTTCATCAAAAAATGGATCCAGAGCTACTTTTCATCTTTGTAAATATTCTTTTACTGAGATTCTGTCGCCTGGGGAGGAACAGACGATTCAGAAAAACAATTTTAAGTGAGGGGCGGGGGGGATCAGTGAAGATTGATTGATTTTTTTTAATTTATTTATTTTTAACACATTTATGTTGTAATATTTTAAGATGATCATATTGGACCCCTGCTGAAAAAAAAATCTTATTTCCAAAAATTTCATATATCAAACCGCACAGTAGAAATTACGTTAAAAAATGTATCCCATCAGCCTTTACGATGGGATACATTTCCGAGTTAGGGTGCTCGCTTGTACACTACTTTTCGCAGTGCATTGTGGGATACATTGAGTGCACTACATAGGGTACAGCGATGCTCGCTAACAATTCGGACACTATTTCAAAATGGCGTCCACACTATTGAGTGCACTATGTAGGGTATAGGGGGTGGTTTCGGAAACAGCCTGAGTGATGACTGGAGCTGTTCTAGCTAACCAACCTTTTAGGTAAAAACAAGGAAACGGAAAGTGACGCAATAGTGTAACATGAACCTTATAAAGATGGAATAAATCAAGATTTCTATTTTCCAACGCACTTAAACTGATCATTGGTGTCATTTAGAGAGATGAAAACATGAATTAAAATCGAGATCGTGATGTTCTGTTTCCTAAATGATCCTCTCATATTTGTCATCCTGCAGGAAATTCTCTTATATTCACACACAGCATCATTTATCTCCTGTGTTCAGCAGACACACACAGACATTTTTTTGCCCCGGTGGACTAAGACAGAGGTGCTTATAAATGTGTTATACAGTGTGTGTGTGTGTGTGTGTGTGTGTGTGTGTGTGTGCGTGTGTGTGTGCGTGTGTGTGTGTTCTTGTATTACTAAATTTGTGAGGACAACACATTGACAAACGACCTTACGTGTGAGGACATTTTTACTTGTGAGGGCATTTTCTATGGTCCTCACAAAGAAAACCCTGTAAAAGCATTCCAGTGCCCCTAGTGACTGATCTGTATAAGTTACAGAAATTGCCCTCATTGCAATATTAAAACCTGAAATGTGTTTTCTCAGCAATCTTCTTGAGTGCCCCCAATTGAACACACTCCAGTACTGCAATCGGAATAATTTTTTGCAGACGACCAATTTTGTGATTGGCTGAGACAGGATCTTTTTTTGATTGGTCACTGAAATCACATGATCATGTCATGTGATTCTGATGCGCGGTCTGTTAAACAGGAAGTTGCTCAAATTCTACAGCCTGTAGAAACTAACAATGAACAAATTTAGTCTTTAGTACTTTACTGACAAATCTGGTTTTGACTTTTTTTTTGAAGATTCTGTTTTTGTCATAGGAAATTATATCGTTATATATCTATCTCTCTCTCTCATTTATATATATATATATATATATATATGGGAAATTGAATATATATATATATATATATATATATAGAATATATATGGAAATTGAATATATATATATATATATATTCAATTTCCCATATATATATATATATATATATATAAATGAGAGAGAGAGAGAGATCTCTCCAATATGCAGTATTCATCTATATGTTTTTAAATTCACCATTATCATGTAGGTGAGTTCAGGTCTTCATTCCCCAAATGTGATTTACACTCAGTCTTCTATGAAGCACTTTCTTTGGCCTTTAACTCAGCAGTACTGAATCATCAGTGATGATTAAAGAAAACATGATTCATGGGAGAATTTGCAGTTTTGTTTTTGAAGCTGGTTCCCCTCCCCATTTTGTACAATGTAAAAAAAATTTTGGGCTATTTAATTGGGGATGTAATAAACCTAATTTTTATGATGAGATGGAATCTAAAAACACAGTTGATATATATAGTCTCTCTCTCTCTATATATAAAGATATATAGATCTCTCTCTCTGTCTCTATATATTTATATATAGATCTGTCTCCATCTCTCTCTATATAGATATATATAGATCTCTCTGTCTCTCTCTCTCTCTATGTATATATATATATAAAGATATATAGATCTCTCTCTCTCTCTCTCTCTATATATATATATATATATATATATATATAGATCTCTCTCTGTCTGTGTCTCTCTCTCTGTCTCCGTCTCTCTCTCTCTATATATATAGATATATAGATCTCTCTCTCTGTCTCCGTCTCTCTATATATAGATATATATACATATATAGATCTCTCTATATATACGTATATAGATCTCTGTATAGATCTCTCCCTATATAGATATATAGATCTTAGTCCAGCACCTCCCTATGATAAACCTGTCATTTTAATCTGTCTGTAGATAAAATATGAGAAGAAATCAGAAAAAATAATTCCTAGCTGACCTGAAGGCCTCACATTCACATTTTTGCCATCCTTTAGCCTTTGGAACTTCTGAGGGTGCTGAAATCTGGCAGGATGTTTACTGGGACACCATTGATAAAGATACTATAGATGCTATACATATAAAGATACTTTCAGCAGCTCATTTGTCGGGGGAAAAAAAAATAGGTGAACACCCTGACCTTTGCCCTTAGTCACTGTGTACAGCTGAGGCTCAGCCCATCTCTCAGGCACTAACAAGTTATAGAATTTGAAGTTTCATCTTAAAAGCATCTGGGGCCAAATGAAGCAAAACTGGATATTCTGTAGACTAAACCACAGCCCTCTTTGTGCTTGACTTCTCCCAACTGTGGTCATTCCATTGCAAACAATGTCCAGAAAGGGCCAGCCCGGCGGCTGTGCCAAATTTGCCAAGTCAGCTTCCGCTTTTTGGCAACGTTTCGCTCATAGGAAGAGAGTTAAAGTGCCCTAAAATGGGGTTTGTTAAAGTGGTGAAAAAGGCTTATTTCAAGAGGTATTGAAGAGGTATGATATATATATATATATATATATATATATATATATATATATATATATATATATATATATATATATATATAGCAGTACTGAATCATCAGTGATGATTAAAGAAAACATGATTCATGGGAGAAATTGCAGTTTTGTTTTTGAAGCTGGTTCCCCTCCCCATTTTGTACAAAGATCATTTTCAGTATTCACAACATTTTGTAATATAATGTAAATTGTTTTTTGGGCTATTTATTTGTTTGGGGATGTAATAAACCTAATTGTTAAGATGAGATGGCATCTAAAAACACAGTTGAAATATGGAAGTGACGTCACAGACAGCATTGGGCTTCTTGGACGAGGAGGCATGAATTCCCTCAAGGCTTTTGAGAGGAGATTAACAGAGTATGTTTCCTGTTTGCAACCAGCAACAGGCAGGTGGAGAATGATTCTTCTTGTGGTGTCTGTGTGTACGGCTACTGGGGCCTGGAACTGGTTAATAGACCCTGAAGCCTAAGCTGAAATCAATATGCTGAAAAAGTACAGTCACCATCGCAACTTACTACGGTGCCTTTGTCAAGAAGAGTCCCCCAGGACATGACGACCAGCTTTGGCTGGTGATGGAGTTTTGTGGCGCAGGATCAGTGACCGACCTTGTGAAAAACACCAAGGGCAGCTCTCTTAAGGAGGACTGGATTGCGTACATCTGCAGAGAAATTCTGAGGGGCCTTTCCCACCTCCATGCCCATAAAGTCATTCACAGAGATATCAAAGGGCAGAATGTGCTGCTGACGGAGAACGCTGAAGTCAAACTTGTTGATTTTGGAGTGAGCGCTCAGTTGGACAGGGTTAGGGTTAGACTGTTGGACGTAGAAACACTTTCATCGGCACGCCGTATTGGATGGCTCCTGAAGTTATCGCCTGTGACGAGAATCCTGATTCCACCTATGACTACAGGAGCGATATCTGGTCTTTGGGGATCACGGCCATCGAGATGGCAGAGGGAGCTCCTCCCTTGTGTGGCATGCACCCTATGAGGGCCCTCTTCCTGATTCCCAGGAATCCCCCACCGAAACTGAAGTCCAAAAAATGGTCCAAGAAGTTCATAGACTTCATAGAAGGATGCCTTGTGAAGACGTATCCCAGCCGTCCATCTACAGAGCAGCTGCTCAAACATTCATTTATACGAGACCAGCCCACAGAGCGGCAGGTCTGCATCCAACTCAAAGATCACATTGATCGTACCCGCAAGAAACGGGGAGAAAAAGATGAAACAGAGTATGAATACAGTGGCAGTGATGAAGAGGAGAAAAAGCGTGGAGATGACAGAGAGTCGAGCTCAATCTTAATGTACCTGGTGAGTCCACACTGAGGAGGGACTTCCAGCGTCTTCAGCAGGAGAACAAAGAGCGCTCCGAGGCCCACAAGAGGCAGCAGGCCCAGCTTGCTGCTCAACGTCGAGACCCCGAGGAACACAAGAGGCAACTTTTGCACGATAGACAGAAACGAATCGAAGAGCAGAAGGAACAGCGTCGTCGAATTGAAGAGCAACAGAGGACTCTTATAGCCCTCTTCTTTGCTGGGATACACAAACGAGTTGTGGCACCATCAATTATTGCTGCCCGCTGTCGGACAGTTTTAGCAGAATACAACATGTCCTGTGATGATATGGGGAAACTTATTCTCAAACCTCGACCAAACATCCAGTAACCCTCATCCGCTGGTGCTTGTCAACCATTGAACACTTTGTGTCAAGGGTGTATTAAAAGCATGCAGATGGAACTGACATTGTGAAGAAAGGAACCGATTGATTATTATAATAGTGAGGATGAGATGGCGGCACCAATCAAGCTGCTTATCTATTTGTATAGTCCAGTATAAGGCAGCTGTGGTGTGATGGCAACGGAGAGGTTGGACACCGCAGCAGTTTCGATTGGACGAGGGTGTAGATACACGGACAGACCGGGGAAGAGGACTGTCGGTTCGGCTCCAGCAGCGGCTGTCGGCGGTATTCTGATCTGTTCTGAAGTCGCCTTGTCCTTGTGTTGCCATGGCAATGCGGGAGTTGGTGGAGGCAGAATGTGGGGGAGCCAATCCCCTCATGAAGTTGACCACTCACATGACCAAGGAAGGGGGAGCATGGCACCACCATTCAACTCCCACAATTCCTCCCACAGCAATTGAAATTGCAACAGAAGAAGAGTTGCTGAATGAGTTCCTCCAGGCGCCGCCACGACCGGCGCACACCTTCGACATGGGTCAGCTGTTGGAGGAAATGCAGCAAATTGACCAGCAAAGCTACAGACAAGCTCCACAGAGAGCGCCAGATGTGGCGGCGCTGGCGCTCTTGGGGGACTGGGCTGCAGAGTTTCTCTCGGGTCCCGAGTCTACGTCCGCTCCAGGAGTCGCCTCCCTCACGGATGCAGCAGATGCAGACCGGACACGAGAATTTATCGCCGAGGCTGCAGATCCTGGCAATGGGCTGAGGAATATCTGGAACAATCGGAGGAGAAGTTGTGGCTGGGAGATCTTGGAGACAAGGAGAATGAATGGACAAAAGAGTATAACCCCGAAGAGGAGCTGAGGCAGACGGCCAATGAGCTCGTCTCAAAGGTTGACGACCCCAAGTTACAGAACACTGAGGTGTCCCAGGAGTCGGCTGAAGCCTGGGTGGACAAGTTTGCCACGTCGACCGATTTCCAAGACGCTAAAGCTGCAGTGGAGAGTGATGTTGACTTCTGGGAGACAGACAATGTCCAGAAAGGGCCAGACAGCAGACCGGTATGAAAAAAAGCCCGGCGGCTGTGCCAAATTTGCCAAGTCAGCTTCCGCTTGTTGGCAACGTTTCGCTCATAGAAAGAGAGTTAAAGTGCCCTAAAATGGGGTTTGTGAAAGTGGTGAAAAACAAAACTTATTTCAAGAGGTATGAAGTCAAATTCAGGAGTAGGAGGAATGTGCTCCATGTTTGGGACTCAATGTTGAACATTCATACCGAACAACACTGCACCAATGGGAAGGCTTTATGTTGTTTAGTTTAGCATAGATCATTTAAACCAGTAAGGTCAAGCGAGTTCATTTGATGATGCTTGTGCAGGTGTACGAGATGTCACGAGTTGTAGAACAAAGACTCCTTAGCGTGAAGCAGGGAAGTCGGCCCATTGCTGACTACGCTATCGACTTCCGTGCCCGGGGCCCGGAGCCTCCCCAGTCGGTCTGAGCGGGGACGGAGCTGGCGGGGAGATAAACTGCTGGAAGACCGGGAAAGGGTTTTCGCCGCATTCGCGTCCAATGACCAACAGCAGGGACCCTACAGAGACCATTCCAACCATCTTGCCATGTTCAAGGCAGTGCTGAAGAAGAATAGAGATGGAAGCA
Source organism: Takifugu rubripes (assembly GCF_901000725.2). Classification (NCBI taxonomy): domain Eukaryota; kingdom Metazoa; phylum Chordata; class Actinopteri; order Tetraodontiformes; family Tetraodontidae; genus Takifugu; species Takifugu rubripes. Next base: position 364,226 of record NC_042286.1, on the reverse strand, counting down.
AGGGCAGCAAAAAGGACTCAGGTGACGTCCACAGCCACAGCACCCAAAGCAGATTCCCACCCGAAGGAAACCCTCCACCCCAGGGGCCTTGCAACCTTCACCCTAATCTGCCAGACGATGTTTTCAGATTAAGTCTCGCCAAGGGAGTGTCCATGTCTCTCCCATCCTTGCCTCTCCTGCCCCGACAGTCCTACATGATGCCCACAACACCCTAACCAGCTCCGCCACTGGACTTTCTCCCTTCCAGTGCGCCTATGGCTTCCAGCCGCCGCTGAAATGCCTCTGATTCCACTAAACTTAAATGGCAGAATATTTAGAACAATGAATGGAAAGAAAGCGAGAAAGTCTACACATGGAACTACGCTGGCATGGAGAAGGTAGCTAATAGCTGAGCGGGAGTCTGGCATTGGCTGCTCCGGCGCGGTTCAGTCCGGAGCCCCGCGTCATCCCGAAGAGCCGTTCAGGGAAACCTTTCTGGGTTTATATATATATATATATTTTATTTTATTTTTTTAATATTCATTTTGATGAATATTCATTTCAAGCTGGAAGCTCGAAGCTGGAAAGCCTATAGTCAGCAACTCTTTCTCTTGAGTGGACAACAGGATTTCCCCACTTTTTTCACTTTTTTTTTAATAGTGTTTGATTCCCCTGATGAGTTTATAGCAATACAATGCCAGTGCTTTGTAACTGGTGGAGATACTAGGCAACTAAAAAGTGACCCAGTGTGTTTAACATTTAAACGTTTAGCTCAGACAAAATAAAATCATAGAACGGAAAATATCTTCCTGCTTTACTTGCATCAGCCACGCAGCTCGGTCATCTGGAACATGATCCACAGATTCATCTGTGCCTGAGCTGTCAACAAAATGGATGCAAAATAAATAAATAAATAAGTTTATAAAATAACCAAGATCAAAAACCCCACTTGTTATGTTTAACCCTTTTGAGGGGGCTCGCTCTCTCGCTCAGTGTTGGACAGGGAGAGGTTGTGGAGGGCAGGTGGGACGAGGTAAGGACCCCGTCCCACCCCATACATTGCTGCATACATTGCTGCACGTAGGTTTTGATTGTTAGTTACACTAGGTTATGGGCTGTGGCCACCATTGTGTTTTTGATGTTTTAAGATGCCCTGTTTTTTGACTTTTGTTTTGGCACAGACCCGTTTGTTCCACCTCTCCCTCCACTCTTGATTTATGCACGTGTGTTAAGAAATAAAGCACAATCTTGATAAACTGTTTTGGTCCTTCCCTGGTGGCTTGTTAGTCTCTACGTTAACCCCCCCTCAAAAGGGTTAAACGTAACACTATGATGTTTGGGTAAATATATGTTAGGCAGGAGCCAAGGAGCTTCGATGGAGGTGGGGGTGGATTAGTCCAGGTTTATCTTTGCATTCGACAGATCTGCACTCGAGTGGCCAAAAAGGCTCCTGTAGTACTGTTGTCTTTACATTGTTTCATTTGATCCATTACAAACTAGGGTGGCAGATCTCGGGCGATTGTTTATATATCGTAACAAGGATGAAGTGACAAAAAGTGGCAACGTGGTTTTAAAATTCTGTTATTTTTGCTGGAATAGTTGACGTGACCCCAGTGTACACGTGGCCTGTGATGGACACACACGCCTGGTGCTCTGCACATGGTTTGGCAATTCAGCTGAGCAAGTCTAAGATTCTCGATTGTCTTGTCACAGCATTACAGCTCCTTCCCCCAGACACACAGCAAACTAACGCATTTAAGTGTTGTGCAGCAGAGAATTGCACAATAACTTCTGCACAACAAAAAAGACAAGGCAACTCCAGACGACCGTCGCTCGCTCGGCGCTGACAGCGTTGCGAGTTAAATTCTCCAGTCCCCAAACACAAGCAAGATGGCCAGCTGTCGAGCGTTAGCAAACTAAACAAGCAGCCGATTGTGATAACAATAAATTTACAGCCAGCTGAGTCAAAGTGTTGGGCAGAAAGGGGTGCTTTTTAAATAGGTTAACACCCTGACACTTGTTTAGACATATATACTGTACATACACATGTGTCCCATTTGAAAAAATAATATTAAAATTATTAAATCAGTAAAAACTAGCATTATGTCATAAAAGTACTAGAAAATTAAAGAAAGACAGATAAAACTCCTTCCATTTTAATTAAAGATACCAAAAATAGTAAAAAATGTAGCTATCCAAATTGCCACAAATTACAATGTATGTATTTTGGGGAGAAATGGGTAATTTTTAAATAGAACCCATGAAACCAGGTTCAAAGATTCTGACTGCTGGGTTTCTCTTTGATACTTCACAGAAGGCCGCTGGTGCCAGTCTGGGGAGGGGAGGGGGGGGAGGGTAATCAATTAAGCACCTGGGCAGTATGTGCTCTTCACGTGAAGGTGCGTTCAATGACATGGGGAATATGCCCGTTGCTGATCCTGGATTAATTTAACTAAATAATTGATTGCCTTTAAATACATTTACATTTAACCTTCCTCGATGGCCTGCATCTTAAGGCCCAGCAGGTACAATCAGGTCGCTCTGCTGGAAAGCCCATAGCTATGATGTTCGGGTAGATATATGTTAGGCAGGAGCCAAGGAGCTTCGATGGGGGGGGGGGTCACTCTGCTACACACACAGCGCAGAAGCTGCACAAGGTGAGAAAAGGGAAATTTTGACCTGTACACGTGGCCTGTGATGGACGCACACGCCTGGCGCTCTGCATATGGTTTGGCAATTCATCACGATTAGCATTTACAGTACAACTTTAACTTCTGTTGTCCTCATGTTCTGTATACACCCGTTGTCCTCGGGGTCAAAATTACCTGTCTTCACTAAACCCTCAATATAAGCAGCTTAATTGAATTTTAAACAGCAAATTTCATCTTGCTTGAAGAAACAACTTGTCATTCACCACAAAATGTGTTAATACCTGAGTTTTCCCTCTTCACTTGCATTTCTATAGCTTAAGAAAAGGAAAAAAAATGTGCAAAATTGCATTTTTAATTTAGTGCATTTTTAATCATCCCAATGATTCAGTTTCTGTCTTTTTTTTCTCCAGTGAACAATTTAAGACAATGTACAATACAAAAATATGAAAAATAACATAACCCATTCAATTAATTAGCACAAGTAAGTGCACAGCTTTTGCAGATATCGCAGAAGTCCCAACCTGTGGGGGACCGGGGGGTGGGCTAACGACCTGAACTTGTTTTTCAATAGATTTGATCAGGTACCCAGCCCTCCCCCAGCCCAGTCTCCTCTGCTGCTACACCCCCCCCCCCCCCCCCCCCCCCCCCCCCCCCCCCCCCCACTGTCTGTGCCCCCAATAGACTGTTCCTCCTGTCCCCCCTCCCCCGCTCTCATGAACTTCAGCCCACACATTCCCGACACTTCACACTCTGGCCCATGCCCGTCCCCCCCCCCCCCCACCAACACCTCCCTGCTCCAGCCTGTCCCTCACACCCCACCAGGTGAGGAAGGCCCTAAAGAAGAACAGGGCCAGGAAAGTGACGGGTCCGGATGGCATCAGCTCCAGGCTCCTGAAGTCCTGCACAGACCAGCTGTGTGGGATCTTCAGTCACATGTTCAACCTGAGCCTGAAGCTGGGGAGAGTGCCACAGCTGTGGAAGACGTCGCACTCATGGTCTTAGCATAGAGAGAATTCAGGGTCCTGTCATCTGCAGCACATTTATATTCTCTCTGCAGTCTGCGGGAACGCCACTTGTGTTGTGTTGTTTATGTCTGCTACTGATTGATCTGAGACTGATCAGAAGCACAGCAGTTTGCGGGAACATGTCTGCTACTGATTGATCTGAGACTGATCAGAAGCACAGCAGTCTGCGGGAACACCACTTGTCTTGTGTTGTTTATGTCTGCTACTGATTGATCTGAGACTGATCAGAAGCACAGCAGTTTGCGGGAACGTCTTGTGTTTATGTCTGCTACTGATTGATCTGAGACTGATCAGAAGCACAGCAGTTTGCGGGAACGTCTTGTGTTTATGTCTGCTACTGATTGATCTGAGACTGATCAGAAGCACAGCAGTCTGCGGGAACACCACTTGTCTTGTGTTGTTTATGTCTGCTACTGATTGATCTGAGACTGATCAGAAGCACAGCAGTTTGCGGGAACATGTCTGCTACTGATTGATCTGAGACTGATCAGAAGCACAGCAGTTTGCGGGAACATGTCTGCTACTGATTGATCTGAGACTGATCAGAAGCACAGCAGTTTGCGGGAACATGTCTGCTACTGATTGATCTGAGACTGATCAGAAGCACAGCAGTCTGCGGGAACGTCTTGTGTTGTTTATGTCTGCTACTAATTGATCTGAGACACATCTAAAACACTGTAACATTCTGTAGTGTGTAAATAACTCTGTGACCTTGATTTCAACTCTGTGAAAGTGAAATACACAGAAAGAGGATCCTTCCTGCTCTGGCCTGCAAGCCTCTTGGTCACCTTTCAGCCCAAGATTGCGCTTAAGAATGATCATAGTTGCTGAAATATAGCGAGTTTTTCCCAGATGACTAAAATAAACATAATAAATTTACAGCCAGCTGAGTGTTGGGCAGAAAGGGGTGCTTTTTAAATAGGTTAACACCCTGACACGTGTTTAGACATATATACTGTACATACACATGTGTCCCATTTGAAAAAAATAATATTAAAATGATTAAATCAGTAAAAACTAGCATTATGTCATAAAAGTACTAGAAAATTAAAGAAAGACAGATAAAATTCTGCCTGCTGGGTTTCTCTTTGATACTTCACAGAAGGCCGCTGGTGCCAGTCTGGGGAGGGGAGGGGGGGAGGGAGGGTAATCAATTAAGCACCTGGGCAGTATGTGCTCTTCACGTGAGGATGCGTTCAATGACATGGGGAATATGCCCGTTGCTGATCCTGGATTAATTTAACTAAATAATTGATTGGCTTTAAATACATTTACATTAAAATTAAACATTTTCTGGAAAGTTCAATTGCTTCATTAGCATCAATCAGTTTAAAAATTTTATAAATAAACTTTCCTCGTCATTCACTTCCACATAATTTGCGTCTTTCCCACTACACTTAAATCTATCACAGAAGTGCCCGCACTGCACGTCTTTGCGAGACGGAGAAAGGTTGGAGTCAAAGTGTGCTATCAGCATTTGATCAAAAGTAATAAGGTAAGACATTTTTTGATCTTATGATGGCTTTTTTGTGTTTTTAATAATTAGTTATGCAGAATTACTATGATGTTAAACTGACACTGTGATTAAGAATTAGTAATCATATTGCTATTGCCAGCTAGCTTGCGAGTAATTGCTCTGTTATTGGCTAGGATGTGGAAAAACAGTGGAACTATGATTGTAATATGTGAATAGTATCAAATTGTCTTTTTGTGCGGCTTGTGTAAGTATAAAGATCAATCCATGTTTTGAGTGAAGCTTCTTAGGCCAATTAAGTTGATTCTGTCTGTTTTTTTATATATGCAATTATGTTTTAAATATAAATACTGCACATGTTTGAATTTAATCATCTTAAACATTTAATTTTTTTTTTAGGAGTGCAAGGGTTGATTGAAGGTGGATTTACCCCGCCCCCCCCCCACCCCCCCACCCCCACCCCCATCCCCATCGAAGCTCCTTGGCTCCTGCCTAACATATATTTACCCAAACATCATAGCTATGGGCTTTCCTATTATATTTTAAACGAAGGTGGATTACTGGTGATGAGTGAAGAGAAGGAATTGGTATGTATTTGTTTACTCCAAGGTTTCTGCTCATTCTGTTTATTGGTTGTATTACTTATTACTAAGCTATTTTGCTATCAAGCTATCCAGTAATTTAACAGTTGGGTTTAACTTAAATAAAATAATTTAAATGAACTCATTTAGTCCTTATCTTGCAAACTGGCCAGACACCTGCAAACTAACACATTCTCTTAACACAAGAAGGAAGAGGAAGTGGCAAAGTGCCAGCCACCACATTAAAAAAACGCAAAAGCCAAGCTTCAGACATGGATGGTAAGTATTAATCTATTGATCTCATTTTATTTATTGCCAGGAAAAGTATTTGCAGATTCATTTTTTCATTTAAGCTTTTAATCTCACTTTAGCATTGTATCACAGAAATCAGTGATTGGCGATCAAATACTATGAGTGAAAATACACTATGATTGTTTGTTTGTTTTTTTATAGAGGAAGTAGACATCTCTAATAAGCAGGCTTCAACTGTAGAAGTCATGTTGTTCGGTGTTGCAAAAAGATCGACTGAAACAGGTAAGCTTCTGTCTACTAGTCGTCTGTTGTACAGTTTTTCTGCTTTACATCTGCATTTTTCCCTGTATTTTCTGAATATTTCACATGTCGTTTATGTTATTTTTCAATATCAAGTGGAGCTAATCTATATAATAAATATATAAATATAATAAATAAAAAAAATATCCACTAATTCCACAGAGCCATTAGATCCCTCAAAGGACACAGAGAAAACAGGTAAAGATAATGCTAACTGCCCTGTAGTTTTCACTTATACTTTGGTTTCTTGTTTAGAAGGATTTATAACAAAATTATTAAATACTATAATATTACCAAACTCAGATGTGCCCAAGAAAAAGAAAAAATCTAAACACCTGTCTGCTTATCCTCCTCTGCACAGATAAAGTTGACAATTAGATTTCATTAATATTGAAATTACTCAATCATGATGTCTGTGTAAATTCTCAGTCATCCAGGTCATTGTATCCAAGGTAGTTTTCTCTGTCAACTGGACTGGGTTTCTTCTCTTGAAGACGTTTCGCCTTCTATCCAGAAGGCTTCTTCAGTTCTGAAATCGCTGGGGAGAGAGCTTGAAAATATAGCCCCTGGACCATTTGCATGCTAATGATCTGGGTGGTCACCTGAGAGTCGTTAGCAGGGTCGTTGGTCGGGTCGTTCACCTAGTTTCTGTTGAGGTGTCTCCCCTTTGTCTGCTGGGTCACATGGTGATGAGTCACTGGGTCTCCTGGAATGGTGTGAATGTTTGTTTTGCTGTTGGAAGGAGTGGAGGACTGCATTGTATGTGGGTGATAGGAAGTGCCTCAGGCCACCACCTCTGTTCAAGGATGTTTTTTCCAATTTGACATGGATAGCTTCCTTGACCCCCCTTTCGAACCAGCGGTCTTCTCTGGCCAGTACCCGTACTTGGCTGTCCTCGAAGGAGTGCCCACTCTCCTTTAAGTGTAAGTGGACTGCTGAATCCTGACCTGAAGAGGTGGCGCGTCTGTGTTGTGCCATTCTTCTGTGGAGAGGTTGTTTGGTTTCCCCAATGTTCCTCACGTTCCTCCTGGTGCTGTATAGCATAAACAACATTACTTTGTTTGGGTCTTGGTGTCTTGTCCTTTGGGTGTACTAACCTCTGTCTGAGGGTGTTGCTGGGTTTGAAATGAACCGGTATGTCGTGTTTCTGGAGGATCCTCCTAAACTTCTCCGAGACTCCGGACAGGTAGGGGATGGAAACGCTGTGGCGTTTGTTTCTCTCCTCCTCTCCTTTGCTGAGGTCTCGCTTTCTTGAGGTCCTGGTGAAGGCCCAGTCTGGGTAGCCACATGTTGAGAGCTGTCTTAATGTGGTCCTGGTCCTTCTTTCTGCCTTGGGATGTGGTGGGTATTTCTCTGGCCCGGTGTTGGAGAGTTCTGATCACTCCTAACTTGTGTTCCAGTGGGTGGTGAGAGTCAAACTGAAGGTACTGGTCGGTATGTGTAGGTTTCCTGTAGATGCCAATGGTGAGGTTTCTGTCCTCAGTGATCTTGACTGCGCAGTCCAGAAAGGCCAGACTGTTTCCTTTTACATCTTCCCGGGTGAATTTTACATGCTCGTCTGTTTTGTTGAGGTGATCGGAGAACGCTTCCAATTCTTGTGTTTGAATTTTGACCCAGGTGTCGTCCACATACCTGAACCAGTGGCTTGGTGCAGTTCCTGTGAATGATGTCAGGGCCTGGGATTCCACCTTCTCCATGTATAGATTGGCAACTATGGGGGATAGTGGTGAACACATGGCACAGCCATGTTTCTGCCTGTAGATGCCTCTGTATTGGAAATAGGTGGTGTTCAAACACAGGTCCAGCATGGTAGTGTGAGTCCACTGACCTTTTGAGCAAAGTCTTGGGGCAAAAAAAAAATCCCAAGACTTTGCTCAAAAGGTCAGTGGACTCACACTACTTCCAGAAGAGACTATGGTATCCTATGATGTCACGTCACTCTTCACGTGCATCCCCACCTATTTCCAGTACAGAGAAGGCTTCTACAGGCAGAAACATGGCTGTGCCATGGGCTCACCAGTATCCCCCATAGTTGCCAATCTATACATGGAGAAGATGGAATCCCAGGCCCTGACATCCTTCACAGGAACTGCGCCAAGCCACTGGTTCAGGTATGTTGATGACACCTGGGTCAAAATTCAAACACAAGAATTGGAAGCGTTCTCTGATCACCTCAACAAAACAGACGAACATGTAAAATTCACCCGGGAAGATGTAAAAGGAAACAGTCTGGCCTTTCTGGACTGCGCAGTCAAGATCACTGAGGACAGAAACCCTACACATACCGACCAGTACCTCCAGTTTAACTCTCACCACCCACTGGAACACCAGTTGGGAGTGATCAGAACTCTCCAACACCGGGCCAGAGAAATACCCACCACATCCCAAGGCAGGAAGAAGGAACAGGACCACATTAAGACAGCTCTCAACATGTGGCTACCCAGACTGGGCCTTCACCAGGACCTCAAGAAAGCGAGACCTCAGCAAAGGAGAGGAGGAGAGAAACAAACGCCACAGCGTTTCCATCCCCTACCTGTCCGGAGTCTCGGAGAAGTTTAGGAGGATCCTCCAGAAACACGACATACCGGTTCATTTCAAACCCAGCAACACTCTCAGACAGAGGCTGGTCCACCTGAAGGACAAGACACCAAGACCCAAACAAAGTCATGTTGTTTATGCTATACAGCACCAGGAGGAACGTGAGGAACATTGGGGAAACCAAACAACCTCTCCACAGAAGAACGGCACAACACAGACGTGCCACTTTGTCAGGTCAGGATTCAGCAGTCCACCTACTCCTAAAGGAGAGTGGGCACTCCTTCAAGGACAGCCCAGTACGGGTACTGGCCAGAGAAGACCGCTGGTTTGAAAGGGGGGTCAAGGAAGCTATCCATGTTAAATTGGAAAAACCATCCTTAAACAGAGGTGGTGGCCTGAGGCACTTCCTATCACCCACATACAATGCAGTCCTCCACTCCTTCCAACAGCAAAACAAACATTCACACCATTCCAGGAGACCCAGTGACTCTTCACCATGTGACCCAGCAGACAAAGGGGAGACATCTCAACAGAAACTAGGTGAACGACCCGACCAACGACCCTGCTAACGACTCTCAGGTGACCACCCAGATCATTAGCATGCAGATGGTCCACAGGGGCTATATATTTTCAAGCTCTCTCCCCAGCGATTACAGAACTGAAGAAGCCTTCTGGATAGAAGGCGAAACGTCTTCAAGAGAAGAAACAGTCCAGTTGACAGAGAAAACTACCTTGGACTCAATCATGACGAATTTAAAATTAATAATGTTTTAATTTCTATATCACAAAGCATGCTTCTAAAGAAAGGCAAAAAGATGACTAAAGATTCAAATGGTATGACCAAAACTTTATCTTAATGTCCGTACTGTAAGATTCTAATTGTGTTTTTTGTAGTTAATTCTCATCTAAAATACTTGCTCTTTATTGCAGAAGAAGACAACTGTCTAAATGACAGCAGTTCTGTTCCAGGGCCGTCAAAATTGCCAGGTAGAGTTGTTCTGGCTCTCCTTTGTCTTGTGGGCATCATTGTTATCTAAATTTTCTTGAGGCATTTGAGACTCCCCAGCAAGCAACAGTGGCAGGAAAAACTCCCTTTTACACAGGGCAAACAGGACAGGGAAAAGACAATGAGGAGAGCAATAAATATGTTAAAACTGTTATGTTTGTTACCAAAATACGTAGATCTAAAAAAGAGTCATTGGGGTCAAAAGTCGGGGTGTAACTATGTCTGGAGCTAAAGATGCTAATCTTTAGTCACGCTCTGTCCCGCAGCTACGCTAACGTGGAAAAAGTGCAGCAACGAGGGCCGCGCGCTGATGCAGCTGGACTTCCAGCAGTTCCTCATGAAGCTGGAGAAGCTGACGGACCTGCGACCCATCCCCGACAAAGAGTTCGTGGAGACCTACATCAAGGCTTATTATCTCACGGAGAACGAGAACAGCCCTCGAGAACTGGATTTGCCCATCCCTGCTCTAATGATAATGCTTCAGGAATTGTTCTAGCAGTATTCCCAACTCTGCAGATGTTTCCGAACTGCTCCATCATTCCGGGCTGAACATCAGCTGGCAAATTAAAACTACAGAGAAGACAAATCCAGTGAGATTTAGAGGAACTAAGTTTGTTACTCCACAGTTTCATCTGACCGAATGTAAACGAGAGAATGCTAACTGGAATTAGCATTGGGTGACTCCACAGCAAGCAACAGTGGCAGGAAAAACTCCCTTTTACACAGGGCAAACAGGACAGGGAAAAGACAATGAGGAGAGCAATAAATATGTTAAAACTGTTATGTTTGTTACCAAAATACGTAGCTCTAAAAAAGAGTCATTGGGGTCAAAAGTCGGGGTATAACTATGGAGCCAGTGATACCAGCAGATAAGTAAATATAAAAACTACAGAATTTATGGGTTAATGGATGATTCAAGCTCTACAAATCAGATGGTGGGAGAGAGGATATGGAGGAATATGAGAGGGAGAGGAGAGGGAGAACATGGAAGAAAGAAAGAGGTGACAAGACAGGAGGGGATCAGAGGAGAGAGGACAAGAGAGCAATGAAGATCTAATCCTACAGACAGAAATCAGGAAAAAAAGTGAAACACTTGAATGTACATTCGTAATGTATCTGCTGTTAAGTTGATATATGAGATGATATACTAGATTTACAGTAACTACAAAGTTTAATTTCTGTTGCAGCTACAGACATCCTAAAACCGTTTCAACAGAGACCTCGGAGTGAAGAAGAAAAGGCAGCTGTCTGGAGACAGTTAGGGAACAACATCATTTTACAGAAAGTTCCCAGGAAACAATTGTGTGTTGATGCAATTAAGGCAGAACCAGTTCTCCATCAACGAACATGGAAAGATGTTAAGTACCATGTTCACAAGAAGATTGCATTTGAGAAACGGAAGAATTAAGCTCACTTTGATTAATAAGGTCGTGCAGAATTTTTTCTCTGCCCTCTTTTTTTAATTAGCAGATAGATTTTTTTTGTTTACAAGAGATTTTGAAGTTTTATTATGTAACTGTTGTTGTTGTTTAGAATTGTTAAATATGTTGAATAAAATAATTTTACTGTTCCTACATATTCTTAAACTTTCTTATATACATGATAAAATAAGAGACTAAGACTCTGACACTTCTTAGAAGGTGCCCATTCAATCAATTAAGCACCTGGGCAGCTCTTTCTCTCAGCAAAGGTGTGTTCAATAAAATTGGACATACATCTTTGTATTTTACTGGAACAGATTTAAAATTGAAGTCACAAATGTAACATTAAACATTATATTGATGCCAAAAACCCACATTTATAAGTTCAGAACAAAGTTATAATGTAAATTATTATAATTAATAAAAATATAATTTTATTAATAAATATTCAAGAAGTAATTAATACCAACACAAGAATTACATGATGTATAATGCTAACAACTAAATATGAATCTTCATATGAAAACCAAAAAATCCACACTTGCATTATTAAAATTTCTTGATATTTAATTGAGTAGAAACAGTGAGGATACACACTTCCGAAATCTAACCGAAATTTACCTAGTAACAAAGGGTGGTCCTCACAAGTTGGTCAGGAATTGTTTAGTTTTTTTAACGTTGTGTTTTCTCACATTTGAAGTTACAGTCTGGCTCTATACTCCCATCTTGTGAAACTTTTGTATTTTGCACTATTGTAACATCAGTGGAAAAGGTTGCCCTCACAAATAATGTGGGGAATTGTGCCCTCACAGGTTGATAAAGACAAGTATGTGTGTGTGTGTGTGTGTGTGTGTGGACACATGTTCAAATTGCAAGTGTGAGTTAGCAACGCCGACAGATCTTTTCCTGGAGTTCTTCATCCCGCTAATGTGGCCTCAGTTTCTTCTCCTATGTTGTTGTTTTTACTGTTTAAATGAAACTCCCATCGCTTAGGAACAGTATCTTGTTTAAGAACGTGGAGGTATTTCAGCGTAAAAGGCGTAAACGTCCCGCCTGGACCTGACCCATGAGGCCTGCGGAGGCTGATGAGGATGAGAACGAGGTATGAGCCCAGATGGTTCTGCTGAGCATTGCAGGGACATGGATACGGCCACAGAACCTCCTCCTGCAGAGAAACCACAGCCATCCACACAGAGCTGTTGTGATTGCTAATACGGTGCAGCTGTGACCATGAAATCAGGACTTAGCGTAATTAGCCACTTTGAAGCAGAGTTTTAATACCAAAATCTTTGACAAAATACCAGTGGAGCTGCTGCTCCTTCCCGATAATCTGATCTCCAAGGCTCTTGTCACATTTGTTGTTCTTGCTTGACGACTGTGCCGTGGTGGGCACGGTGGTGGTTCTTGGGTTCCAGTGAGACCGTGTGTTCCTGAGCCAGACACAAACGCCATGCTGCCATGTGACACATGGGCTGTTTGAAAGGAAAAGCAGGGCAAGTATAATATTACAGTGTTATTAGTGTGGCTTCTGCACAGCTCTAAATACCCCTGTGATGGCCCCACTAGGCTCCAGCATGGACTTGATTTGCAGAGCTATATTAGCATGGGGTCCAAACACAGAGGTCTGCCTGGTTGTGGATCACGTTAGATATGATCCTGTCACTCGGTCATGACCGACGCAGTTGAACTGTAGCTACTGGGGCCACGGAGAAGAAGGCACCACATGACGGGCCTCTCACTGGCACAGGAAGTCTCTCCCCCCAACCGAGTCTGTGTCCCCACATTACCAAACATCCTCACACCTTCTCCAGGTAAACATCCTCGCAGTCACAGCATCCCAGATTTAGTTTCCAGACCCTCTTTTACACAGTAATTGATATTCTGTGTTTACATTTGTCAGCACAGTCATCATGTGACCCCAGCCGGGTCAGACTGATCTCAAATGACCTTAAATGACCCCAGTGGGGAGTCTGATGGTGAGGAAGCTGCTATGGCCTCGCCATGTCAACAGGAACAAGAGTGTGTGGGTGTGTTTATGTCTGTGTGTGTCATAATAACATATATAGTTGCTCATTATTTTCCGGACTATAAGCCGCACAATCTAATTTTAGAAAGAAAATCAATTTTGTACTTATACAAGCTGCACCTGTCTATAAGCCGCATTGAAACAGGTCGCAGAAGAACTCAGACACAGACTTCTGCCAGCTTATTTTGCAGTTTGACTGCAGAAAGAGCCACTTTATTAAACGCTGAACAGAAGACATATCAACGAAGGGAGGTCTTCAATCACAGACATAACCTGGCTTATGGTGTGCAGGTGCAAACAGTAATTAAAACAGTAATTGAATACATCAACAACCAGAACTCAATAAATAGATCACTAACATTGAAAGTTGCAAAAGATAACATTTACAACGAACAAAAACAGGGTTAACACCAACCTGAACCCACAGACACACTGCCACAAAGCATGCTGGGAAATTCTCACACTGACCCTCCGCAACACGCTACACTACCTTTGCTTTTCTTTTCAAACAGTGCCTGTGACGCGGCAGTAACACAGCACTAACAGGGCTGGTTAAAAAAAAAAAAAACATACCGGTAAAAGTCACCGAGAGCTGTCTTCATCTTCCTCCTGTGTACTGAAACCATGGAAGTCTTCCTCCTCAGTGTCGGATTGGAATAGTTTCAGAAATCCTACTTTTATTACCTCTGAAAGCTTTTTGGTCTTTTTACATTGCTCCAGTTCTTCCCGCTGCCGTTTCCAGCGTCTCACCTTCGTTTAATTTATGTTAAGTTTACGTCTGTTTATGCTAATTTTATTCATACACAAAGCGCAAAGTTACATTAAAAAAACTACACAGGAATCAGCATAACTAGTCTGCTTGATGAGGAGGAGGAAAGGAGAGGAGAGGAAACCATGACCCAGTGGGGTGACAAAGGCCTGTCAGGTGATCATGTTTCCGGACCCGGCAGCCTTGGCCTATAACAGCATAGCTAAGATGTGACCTAACGATTAGACGGCCCCCTAAGTATGAAATTTGTCTGTCCTCCTACTCCTCCTCCTGGAGTTGAAACAATGCTGGTTGGTACCCAAGGGAGTCCATAAATTGTGACATCCCAGTGGAGGCCGACACAAGGGAATTGTTATTCTACACATGCTAGGAATAAGTTCCCAGTGGTGGGGTGACAAGCCAAGATGCATCGCAACAACTTTCTAGGGAATGGTTGACCCTCTCAGTATTGTTGTTTGACTAGGGGTGGTATCCGGAGGAGAGGCCCCAACACATTGCAGAAAGCTTTCCAGACCTGAAATGTGAACTTGAGGCCTTGGTCTGACTTGCGAGCATACTTCCCATGGGCACACATGGGGCAAGCAGTAATGAAGGACTTAGTGTCGTGGGACATAGATGGCCACCGGGAGTGTTACTGAGGGAACCGGACGGTCTGGGGGCAGCCTGGGTGACATTTGAGCTGGAAAGAATGGCCCTGAACAGCCAGTTCTGCGGGGTGCCTGCTGGACCAGGATGGAGTGGATGCGCCTCCCGCATCCAATCAAATCAAACCAATCTTTATTCATACAGCATCTTGTACAATCACAAATTGTTTCAAGGCGCTTTCCAGAATCCCACGGCCTAACCCCAGACAAGCAACAGTGGCAAGGAAAAACTCCCCTTTAAAAGGAAGAAACCTTGAGCAGGACCAGGCTCATGTAGGGGGACCCTCCTGCTGATGGCCGGCTGGGTAGAGAGAGAGGAGAGGGGGAAGGACAGGTAGAGGATAGAATAGGGAGGGGAGGGGAGGGAAAAAGAGGAGAGGAAAGGCATAGAGCATAAAAATGACATCCAGGACTTTATGTCTTTAAGACAGGTCTGAAGCTTCGCTAACTGCTCTGTCTCCTCTGGTTTCATGGATAAATATAACTGAGTGTCATCAGCATAACAATGAAAATTTATCCCATGCTGCCGAACAATGTTCCCTAAGGGAAGCATGTACAAGGTGAAAACGATTGGTCCAAGTACAGAACCTTGTGGAACTCCATGGCTAACCTTACTGTATGAAGAGGGAACGCCATGGACATGAGCAAACTGGTATCTATCAGATAAATACGATCTAAACCAGTCTAGTGCTGTCCCTTTAATCCCAATCACATGTTCCAGTCTATGTAACAGGATGCTGTTATCAACTGTATCAAAAGCAGCACTGAGGTCCAGCAGAACCAGAATAGAGACCAGTCCATGATCTGAAGCTATGAGAAGATCATTAGTAACTTTAAGAAGTGCCGTTTCTGTGCTGTGGTGAGCTCTAAAGCCTGACTGAAACATCTCAAACAGGCTGTTCCTCTGCAGGTGCTCCAGTAACTGAGTCACCACCAGCTTCTCAAGAACTTTAGAGATAAAAGGAAGGTTGGATATTTTGTCAATACCTGTCAGAACTGTGGCTGCAGCATTTTGGATCTGCAGCATTTTCTTATAACATGTGTAGTTGCTTCTTATAACATATATAGTTTCTTATTATAACATTTTGTTGCTTATTATATCCCCTTGTTTCTTGGATTGAGGACTACCTGACAGGTCGACCACAGTTTGTGACACTGCGGAGCTGTGTGTCCGACCCCCTGATGAGCAACACAGGGGCTCCCCAAGGAACTGTGCTGTCCCCCTTTCTGTTCACCATCTACACAGCTGACTTCCAGTACCAGAGACATGTCACCTCCAGAAGTACTCGGATGACACAGTCATAGTCGGATGTGTGGAGAATGGACAAGAGGATGAATACAGGGACCTTGTGGAGAGTTTTGTTAGGTGGAGCAGGGAGAACCACCTGCAGCTCAATGTGTCCAAGACAAAGGAGATTGTGGTGGATTTCAGTAAAAGCAAGTCCCCACCTTCCCCGGTCTGCATTAGTTTGAATTGAATTGAATCAGGTTTATTGCCATTGTTCATGTAATATACAGTATTACACAAGCTAGAAATTTGTCTTGGTGTGACGCTGCGACATTCAACATAAAGAACACAACACTAGAATAAGATAAATAAAATAAAATAAGACATATATACAGTATATACATAAATGGTAAGAAATAGTGCAGGTCAATGCAGGAGTAATGTGATGTTCATGGGTCCGACTGGCTGCTGTACATGGTGCTTAAGTGATAAGTCACTTGGTGTTCAGCAGCCTGATGGCAGAGGGGAAGAAGCTGTTCATGTAGCGGGAGGTTTTGGTCCGAATGGACCGTAGTCTCCTGCCTGAGGGGAGGGGGGAAAACGGTCCGTGACCAGGGTGGGAAGGGTCGGCCGTGATCCGACCTGCACGCCTCCGTTTCCTGGAGATATACAGGTCCTGGATGGATGGAAGCCTGCAGCCGATCACCTTCTCGGCAGCGCGCACGACGCGCTGCAGCCTTATGTCTGTCCCTGGCGGTGGCACCAGCGTACCACACGGTGATGGAGGAGGTGAGGATGGACTCGATGATGGCCGTATAAAACTGCGCCAACATCCTGGGAGGCAGTTTGAGATTCCTCAGCTGCCGTAGGAAGAACATCCTTTGCTGGGCCTTCTTGATGAGGGAGCTGATGGTTGGCTCCCACTTAAGGTCCCGGGTGATGGTGGTGCCCAGGAAGCGGAAGGAGTCCGCGATGGTGATGGGGGAGTCCATGAGGGCAAGGGGGGGCAAAGGGGCTGTGACTTTCCTGAAGTCCACAATCATCTCCACTGTCTTCTGAGCGTTCAGCTGCAGGTTGTTGTGTCCGTACCAGGACACCAGTCAAGCCACCTCCCTCCTGTAGGCAGTCTCATCGCCATTGGAGATGAGCCCGATGAGGGTGGTGTCATCCGCAAACTTGATCAGTTTGACAGACTGGTGGCTTGAGGTGCAGCAGTTTGTATACAGGGAGAAGAGGAGGGGGGAAAGTACAGGGCCCTGGGGTGATCCAGTGCTGATGGTGACGGAGTCCGAGACAGTCTTCCCCAGCCGCACATACTGCCTCCGATCCGTCAGGAAGTGAGTGATCCACCTGCAGAGGGAGTCAGGCACACTAAGCTGGGACAGCTTTTTCCCTGCTGGACACCCCCTAAAGGGATCAATAAAGTTATCTTGAATCTTGAATTGAATCTTGTCCTGTAGCAGAGCGGCGTGGATGGTGTTGAATGCAGAGCTGAAGTCCACGAACAGGATCCTCGCGTAGGTTCCCGGGGAGTCCAGATGCTGCAGGATGGAGTGAAGGGCCAGGTTGACCGCATCGTCCACAGATCTGTTAGCTCTGTAGGCGAACTGCAGTGGATCCAGGAGGGGGGTGGTGATGGACTTGAGGTGTGGCAGGATCAGGCGCTCTAAGGACTTCATGACTACAGAGGTGAGTGCCACAGGTCTGCAGTCGTTAAGCCCAGTGATCCGTGGCTTCTTGGGGACAGGGACGATGGTTGAGGTTTTGAGGCAGGCTGGCACCTGGCACGACTCCAGGGAGGAGTTGAAGATGTCTGTGAAGACAGGAGTCAGCTCCTCTGCGCAGTGCCTCATGGTGGAAGGAGACACGCCGTCTGGGCCAGGGGCCTTGCGCGGGTTCAACCTGGCGAACTGCCTTCGCACATCCTGTTCACTGATGGTGAATGGAGGGGGGGAGGAGGGGGGAACTGGTGGTAAGTGATGGGGGGGGACTGATGGTGAGTGATGGTGAGTGGAGGGGGGGAGGAGGAGGGAACTGCCTTTGATGGAGTGAGGTCCATGGGGGCAGTGACACTGGGGGGAGGGGAGGTGTTGGGCATGGCTGACGAGGTGTCAAAGCGGGCATAGTGGAGGGACAGGCTCTGACAAAGGGCTTTGTCGTCCTGACCCTTTGAAGCCTGAGGCCTGTAGTCGGTGATCTGCCTCAGGCCTCTCCACACAGAAGCAGAGTCGTTAGCAGTAAACTGCTGCTGAAGTTTCTCCGAATACACAGATTTAGCTCTCCTCAGTTCCTTGCTAAACCGGTATTTGGCCTCTCTGTAGCAGTCTCTGTCTCCACTTTTCAGCGCTGCTTCCTTTTCTTTCCTGATCTGTCTGAGTTTCGGTGTGAACCAGGGCTTGTCATTGGAATAACTCACCCTAGTGCGCGTTGGTAGGATGCACTCCTCACAAAAGTGGATATATGAGGTCACAGTGTCCGTGTACTCATCCAGATCATGTGTGGCCCCTTTAAACATGTCCCAGTCAGTTGTATCCAAGCACGTGCGCAGCTCCTCCACAGCCTCACTGGTCCATCTCTTCGTGGTGCTCACGGATGGCTTAATTAGTTTAAGTTTCTGTCTGTATGTGGGGATCAGGTGGACCATCACGTGATCAGACAGTCCTAGCGCAGCACGGGGGATAGCCCGATACGCGTCCTTCACTGTGGTGTAGCAGTGATCCAGCGTGTTCTCTGCTCTGGTGGGGCATTTGATAAACTGTTTGTACCTGGGGAGCTCGTAACTCAGGTTGCTCTGATTAAAGTCGCCAAGCACGATAACCAGAGCGTCGGGATAGGTCCGCTCCACTTGTTGAATACAGTCCGCGAGCGTGCGCTGAGCCTCGCGCACGTCCGCATCTGGCGAGATGTAAACAGAGGCCAGAATGAATGAAGCGAACTCACGCGGAGAATAGAAGGGTCTGCAGTTGATGAAGAGGTATTCCAAAGCAGGAGAACAGTGCTGAGAGATCACAGTCACATCAGTGCACCAGTCGCTGTTGATGTAGAAGCAGACTCCACCGCCTGCTCTCTTGCCAGAGAGCGCCAGGTCGCGGTCGGCACGGAACAGCTGGAATCCCCCGAGGAGGAGCGCGCGGTCCGGTGTCTCTTTCCTGAACCAGGTTTCAGTGAAGTAGAGAACACACGAGGTGGAGAAGTCTTTAATCCGCATCAGCAACTTCAGCGCATCCATTTTGTTACAAAGTGAGTTGGCGTTGGACAGAAAGATCCCAAGCAGCGCCGTGCGCGAGCCTCTCCTGCGTAGTCTCGCCAGGGCACCGGCCAGTCTTCCTCTCCTCCGCCGTCTCACCTTTTCGGCCAAAAAGTGAACCAGGTCGGCTGCAGGAGCCAGAAAAACTGGAAGTAAGTCCGTGGGGTGAGAGTCCTAATGTTTAGTAGCTCTTCTTGGGTGTAAGAGCAGGCAGACACACAATTAACAAATAAAAATAGACAAACAAGAACGCAGCAAGATGCCAAGGCAAACGCTCTGGGCGCCATTTTAGTTTTGTGGGAAAGATGTGGAAATAGTCCCATCTTACAGGTTCCTGGCTATTCAGCTGGACAATAAACTGGAGTGGTCCACAAACACCGATGCTGTCTACAAGAAGGCCATGAGCAGACTCTACTTCCTCAGGAGACTCAGTTTCTTCAGTTTTTGCAGCAGGATGCTCCACATGTTATATCAGTCTGTCATGGCTAGCACCATCTTCTTTGCTGTGGTGTGCTGGGGTGCAGGCATTAAAGCTAAGGATGCCAACAGACTTAACAAACTCATTAAAAAGGTCTGTTGTTGGCTGTAGACTTGCAAACTTGGATGAGGTGGTGAGGGACAGGATGGTGTCAAAAGTGGGGACAATCCTGGACAATCCCTCCCACCCCCTCCACAACACAGTGGACAAACTGAGAAGCAGCTTCAGCAACAGACTCCTGCAGCCTCGCTGCTCTCAGGAACGGTACAGGAAGTCATTCCTGCCGTCCGCCACCAGACTCTATAATTCATCCAAACCCACTCAATAACAATAATTGTTTAATGTTTATGTTGTAATTTTATTTCTATTTTATTCTATATTTATGTATATATGCTTATAATATATATATATGCTTATAATATAAGCTGTATATATGCTTATAACGTTCTAATCTTATTTGTATTTTATTTATTCTATTTCTATACTTTGTAAATACAAGACCTACACTTATACAGTTATATTAATCCACGTTAGGCTGCGACTACAATTCAGTTTCTCGACAGGGATGAATAAAGTAAATCTTGAATCTTGAACATATATAACTGCTTATTATAACATATATAGTTTCTTATAACATATATAGTTGCTTATTCTAACACATAGTTTCTTATTATGACATATATATCTGTGTAAATTCTCAGTCATCCAGGTCATTGTATCCAAGGTAGTTTTCTCTGTCAACTGGACTGGGTTTCTTCTCTTGAAGACGTTTCGCCTTCTATCCAGAAGGCTTCTTCAGTTCTGAAATCACTGGGGAGAGAGCTTGAAAATATATAGCCCCTGTAGACCATTTGCATGCTAATGATCTGGGTGGTCACCTGAGAGTCGTTGGCAGGGTCGTTGGTCGGGTCGTTCACCTAGTTTCTGTTGAGGTGTCTCCCCTTTGTCTGCTGGATCACATGGTGATGAGTCACTGGGTCTCCTGGAATGGTGTGAATGTTTGTTTTGCTCTTGGAAGGAGTGGAGGACTGCATTGTATGTGGGTGATAGGAAGTGCCTCAGGCCACCACCTCTGTTTAGGGATGGTTTTTCCACAGGGGCTATATATTTTCAAGCTCTCTCCCCAGCGATTTCAGAACTGAAGAAGCCTTCTGGATAGAAGGCGAAACGTCTTCAAGAGAAGAAACCCAGTCCAGTTGACAGAGAAAACTACCTTGGATATGACATATATATTTTCTCATTATAACATATATAGGTGTTCATTATAACATATATAGTTTCTTACCCCGGGGGTAGAGGAGATCCGCCCGGAGTTCCTAAGGGCTCTGGATGTTGTAGGGCTGTCATGGTTGAAACGACTCTGCAACATCGTGTGGACATCGGGGGCAGTGCCGCTGGATTGGCAGACTGGGGTGGTAGTCCCTTCGTATCCCTTCTTCCCTTCGTGGTGAAGACTTCATGAGCTTCTTCACTGATAAAGTTCTAGCTATCAGTGAAAAAGCTAACCAGGCCATCCCAACAACTGGACCATCACCAGATGTGCTGACTGTGGGAACATACAGGTTCTCCAATAAGCAAATTATAGGCCAATATCCAAGCTTCCTTTTATCTCTAAAATTCTTGAGAAGGTGGTGGTGACTCAGTTACTGGAGCACCTGCAGAGAAACAGCCTGTTTGAGATGTTTCAGTCAGGCTTTAGAGCTCATCACAGCACAGAAACAGCACTTCTTAAACTTACTAATGATCTTATAGCTTCAGATCATGGACTGGTCTCTATGCTGGTTCTGCTGGACCTCAGTGCTGTTTTTGATACAGTTGATCACAGCATCCTGTTACAGAGACTGGAACATGTGATTGGGATTAAAGGGACAGCACTAGACTGGTTTAGATCGTATCTATCCGATTGATGCCAGTTTGCTCATGTCCATGGTGGTCCTTGTACATGCTTCCCTTAGGGAACATTATTCGGCAGCATGGGATAAATTTTCATTGTTATGCTGATGACACTCAGCTTTATTTATCCATGAAACCAGAGGAGACAGAGAAGTTAGTGAAGCTTCAGACCTGTCTTAAAGACATAAAGTCCTGGATTTCTTCAAATTTCCTCCTTCTTAACTCAGGAAAAACTGTGGTCATGGTGTTTGGTCCTGAACCTCAGGAATAGATTAGATCACATGATCACTCTAGATGGTATCTCATTAACATCTAGTGTTCCTCTGTGAGGAATCTAGGAGTAACTTTTGATCAAAATCTCTCCTTCAACTCACACATTAAATTAGTCTCTAGAAGTGCCTTTTTTCACTTGAGGAACATCACAAAGATCAGGAAGCTGCTGACGCGGCATGATGCTGAGAAGTTAGTCCATGCATTTGTTACTTCCAGGCTGGACTATTTTAATTCTTTATTATCAGGGTGTCCAAACAATTCCTTAAGAAGCCTCCAGCTGATCCAAAATGCTGCAGCAAGAGTTCCAATTATAGGGGGATCACACTCCTCAGCCTCCCTGGTAAGGTCTATTCAGGGGTACTGGAGAGGAGGGTCCGCCGGATAGTCGAACCTCGGATTCAGGAGGATCAATGTGGTTTTCGTCCTGGGTGTGGAACGGTGGACCAGCTCTACACCCTCAGCAGGGTCTTCGAGGGTGCGTGGGAGTTTGCCCAACCAGTCCACATGTGTTTTGTGAACTTGGAGAAGGCATTCGACCGTGTCTCTCGGGGGGTCCTGTGGGGGGTCCTCCGAGAGTATGGGGTGCCGGGCCCCCTGATACGGGCTGTCCACTCCCCGTACGATTGGTGTCAGAGTTTGGTCTGCATTGCTGGCAGTAAGTTGAACTAGTTTCCAGTGAGGGTTGGTCTCCGCCAGGGCTGCCCTTTGTCACCAATTCTGTTCATAACTTTTATGGACAGAATTTCTAGGCACAGTCGTGGTGTTGAGGGAGTCCGGTTTGGTGACCTCAGGACTGGATCTCTGCTCTTTGCAGATGATGTGCTCCTGTTGGTGTCATCGGCCCGTAAACGATCGCTGGATCGGTTCGCCGCCGAGTGTGAAGCGGCTGGGATGAGAATTAGCACCTCCAAATCCGAGGCGGAAAAAGGTGGAGTGCCTTCTTCAGGTCAAGGAGGAGATCCTGCCCCAAGTGGAGGAGTTCAAGTACCTCAGGGGCTTGTTCACGAGTGAGTAAAGAATGGAGCAGGAGATCGACAGGCGGATTGATGCGGCACTGCACTGGTCCATTGTGGTAAAGAGATTTACCGGTCGATCTTCGTTCTTCTCTCACCTATGTGCTTTGGGTAATGACAGAGAGAGAAAGAGAGATCACGGGTACAAGTGGCCAAAATGAGCTTCAAATCAAATAAAATCAAATCAATCTTTATTTATATAGCGTCTTATACAATCAAAATTGTTTCAAGGCGGTTTCCAGAATCCCAGGGCCTGACCCCAGACAAGCAACAGTGGCAAGGTAAAACTCCCCTTTAACAGGAAGAAACCTTGAGCAGGACCAGGCTCATGTAGGGGGACCCTCCTGCTGATGGCCGGCTGGGTAAAGAGAGAGGAGAAGGGAGAGGACAGGTAGAGGATAGAATGGAGAGGAGAGGAGAGGAGAGGGGTAGAGGAGAGGAGAAGTAGAGTGAAGGGGAGGTAGAGGAGAGGAGAGGAGAGGCACAGAGCACAGAAACACACACAAAAATACGATATACAATCACTTCAGCGGGGCTGGAGGTCATTATGCAGCTCCGAAAGCGGCGATACCTGTAAATAAATAGAGAGGGAGGGGGGGGAGCAGAAAAACTACACAAGAATCAGCATAACTAGTCTGCTTGATGAGGAGGAGGAAAGGAGAGGAAAGGAGAGGAGAGGAGAGGAAACCATGACCCAGTGGGGTGACAGAGGCCTGTCAGGTGATCATGTTTCCGGACCCCGGCAGCCTTGGCCTATAACAGCATAGCTAAGATGTGACCTAACGATTAGACGACCCCCTAAGTATGATAATCTGTCTGTCTATGATAGTAACTGGAACTACAGAATTAGTAACAATAAGCTTTTTTAAAGAGGTAGGTTTTAAGTCTGATCTTAAAAGTGGCGATGGAGTCAGCCTCCCGTACCTGGTTCCATAGCAGGGGGGCCTGGTAGCTAAATGATCTGCCCCCCATTCTACTCCTAGAAACTCTGGGAACCACAAGTAGACCAGCATTCTGAGAGCGGAGCAGTCTATTGGGCTGATAAGGTATCACTAGCTCCTCTAGGTAGGATGGAGCTAGGCCTCTGAGGACCTTGTAGGTCAAAAGAAGGGTTTTAAAAATTATTCTAAATTTAACGGGCAGCCAATAAAGAGACGCCATTACAGGAGTTATGTGATCTCTTTTGTCAATACCTGTCAGAACTCTGGCTGCAGCATTTTGGATCAACTGGAGGCTTCTTAAAGAGTTGTTTGGACACCCTGATAATAAAGAATTACAGTAGTCCAGCCTGGAAGTAACAAATGCATGGACTAACTTTTCAGCATCATGCCGCGTCAGCAGCTTCCTGATCTTTGTGATGTTCCTCAAGTGAAAAAAGGCACTTCTAGAGACTAATTTAATGTGTGAGTTGAAGGAGAGATTTTGATCAAAAGTTACTCCTAGATTCCTCACAGAGGAACACTAGATGTTAATGAGATACCATCTAGAGTGATCATGTGATCTAATCTATCCCTGAGAGGTTCAGGACCAAACACCATGACCTCAGTTTTTCCTGGATTAAGGAGGAGAAAATTTGAAGACATCTAGGACTTTATGTTTTTAAGACAGGTCTGAAGCTTCACTAACTTCTCTGTCTCCTCTGGTTTCATGGATAAATAGAGCTGAGTGTCATCAGCATAACAATGAAAATTTATCCCATGCTGCCGAATAATGTTCCCTAAGGGAAGCATGTACAAGGTGAAGAGGATTGGTCCAAGTACAGAACCTTGAGGAACTCCATGGCTAACCCTACTGTATGAGGAGGGAACACCATGGACATGAGCAAACTGGTATCTATCAGATAAGTATGATCTAAACCAGTCTAGTGCTGTCCCTTTAATCACAATCACATGTTCCAGTCTCTGTAACAGGATGCTGTGATCAACTGTATCAAAAGCAGCACTGAGGTCCAGCAGAACCAGCATAGAGACCAGTCCATGATCGGAAGCTATGAGAAGATCATTAGTGACTTTAAGAAGTGCTGTTTCTGTGCTGTGGTGAGCTCTAAAGCCTGACTGAAACATCTCAAACAGGCTGTTCCTCTGCAGGTGCTCCAGTAACTGAGTCACCACCACCTTCTCTAGAACTTTAGAGATAAAAGGAAGGTTGGATATTGGCCTATAATTTGCTCATACATCAGGATCCAGTGATGGTTTTTTAAGCAACGGCTTAATCACTGCCACCTTGTAGGACCGGGGTACATAACCTGACACTAAAGAACCATTGATCTGGTCCAGGATAGAACTGCCTATCAATGGTAAAACATCCTTCAATAGGTGTGTTGGGATGGGATCTAAAAGACACGTGGTGGTCTTGGATTTCTGAATTAGCGATGACGCCTCAGAAAAATATATAGGGCTGAAGGAGTTTAAGGGCTCGTTGGAGACCCTGTATGTTCCCACAGTCAGCACATCTGGTGATGATCCAGTTTTTGGGATGGCCTGGTTGGCTTTCTCTCTGATAGCTAGAACTTTATCAGTGAAGAAGCTCATGAAGTCTTCACCACTAAGGGAAGAAGGGATACGTGGATCTAAAACACTGTGACTCTTGGTTAATTTGACCACAGTGCTGAAAAGAAACCTGGGGTTGCTCTTATTTTCCTCAATTAAAGAAGAAAAATAAGCTGTTCTAGCCTTGTGAAGGGCCTTTTTGTAAGCTAATAGACAGTCTTTCCAGGCTATGCTTCCTCCATAGGGTGGCTGGCTCTCCCTTAGAGATAGGGTGAGAAGCTCTGCCATCCGAGAGGAGCTCGGAGTAGAGCCGCAGATCCTCCTCGTTGAGAGGAACCAGATGAGGTGGCTTGGGCATCTCATAAGGATGCCCCCTGGACACCTTCCTGGTGAGGTGTTCAGGGCATATCCCTCCGGTAGGAGGCCCCCAGGAAGACCCAGGACACGTTGGAGAGCTTAGGTCTCTCGACTGGTCTGGGAACACCTGGGGATTTTTCCCGGATGAGCTGGAAGAAGTCGCTGAGGAGAGGGAAGTCTGGGCCTCACTGCTTAGGCTGCAGCCCCCGCGACCCGACCCCGGATAAGCGTCAATGGATCCATCCATCCTATCCATCCATTCATCCATCGAAGATGTTTGTTTCTTATTATAACATATAGGTGCTTATTATAACATATAGGTGCTTATTATAACATATATAGTTGTTTATTATACAATATTTAATTGCTTATTATAATACATATAATTGCTTATTATAACACATATAGGTGCTTATTATAACAGATTTTGTTGCTCATTATAACATATTTCGTTGTTCATTATAATATATTTTGTTGCTTATTATATATTATTATTATATTGTTGGGGTTCTGGGTTGTGTCTATCTTTGTCCTGCAGGGGGTGGTGTGGAGCTCAATTGGTGGCAGCTGGCACTGCAGGCAGGCGTACCTGTAAGCAATTTACATCTTGCCGCCTATTTAAGCAGGTTGTGGCTGCCTGCCAGTGCCAGGGTGTCTGTTCCTCTTCCTTCGTCGTGTGAGGGTGTTTGTTCGGGTTCCCTCGTCGTGTGTTGGTTTGTTTGGGTTCCCTTGTCGCGAGTTGGTGAGTTTTGGCTTCCCTCGTCGTGTGTTGGTGTTCTGCGGTTCAGGAGGGCCGCTCCTGTTTCCTGTTTCCTGGAAGGCCGCTCCTGTTCCCGAGTCTCCTGTTTCCTGGAGGGCCGCTCCTGTTCC
This sequence comes from Takifugu rubripes, assembly GCF_901000725.2. Taxonomy (NCBI): domain Eukaryota; kingdom Metazoa; phylum Chordata; class Actinopteri; order Tetraodontiformes; family Tetraodontidae; genus Takifugu; species Takifugu rubripes. The sequence continues at coordinate 337,712 of NC_042286.1, read as the reverse complement.
CGAGTTCCCTGTGCCCTGGAGGGCCGCTTCTGTTCCCGAGTTTCCTGTGGCCCTGGAGGGCCGCTTCTGTTCCCTGGTGATCGACAGTCCTGGAGGGCAGCCTTCGTGTTCCTTGTATTGCACCCCCCCGTAAATAAAACCTTTAGACAATTTTACCACTGTGTCCTGGCCTGCGTTCGGGTTCTGTACAACCCCCATCCGTAACACATATAGGTGATTATAACATATACAGTATATATAGGTGCTTATTATAAGATATATAGTTTCTCATAATATATATAGTTGCTTATTATATCATATATAGCTGCTAATTGCGTATTAGACTGAAATCAGTGAACTTGTTAGTTGAGCCATTTCTGAAGCAACTCATCGGGGAAAGCTAATATGGTCATAGAAGGATCACGCCACCAGTCAAGCAATGCTGGCCTGGATCATCTTGCGGATGGTGGTCCTTCTGGATGGTCTCCTTGTGTTTTGAGTTCATCAACTCACGTACTTGCTAGAGTTTAATCAGTATCCTTTAGCCTGTTGCTAAACTCCTTGGTCCGTGTGGTGATTCAGCCGAGCAGAAGCAGAAATGATTAGTGTTGCGTTAAGGGGGTCACACGGCCAATTCTGTTTGTAAATGTAAGACGGTTGAACGCGCAGAGTGGAAACGTGAGTATGGTGGCACACAGAGGCTTGTCAAGCTATGCTAACAATCAATCTTTTATCAATCTTTATTTATATAGCGTCTTTTACAATCAAAATTGTTTCAAGGCGCTTTCCAGAATCCCAGGGCCTAACCCCAGACAAGCAACAATGACAAGGAAAAACTCCCCTTTAACAGGAAGAAACCTTGAGCAGGACCAGGCTCATGTAGGGGGACCCTCCTTCTGATAGCCGGCTGGATAGAGAGAGAGGAGAGGGGGGAGGACAGGTAGATAGAATGGAGAGGAGAGGCACAGAGCACAGAAACACATACAAAAATACACTATTTATGCAAGCCGCCGGCTGAGTGGGTCAGTAGGGCCGGAGGTCATCACGCAGCTATGAAGGCGGTGATACCTGTAAATGAATACAGAATGGGGGGGGGGGCAGCATAACTAGTCTACTTGATGAGAAGAGGAGAGGAGAGGAGAGGAGAGGAGAGGAGAGGAGAGGAGAGGAGAGGAGAGGAGAGGAGAGGAGAGGAGAGGAGAGGAGAGGAGAAGAAACCATGACCCAGTGGGGTGACAGAGGCCTGTCAGGTGATCATGTTTCTGGACCCCGGCAGCCTTGGCCTATAACAGCATAGCTAAAATGTTAACCTAATGATTAGACGACCCCCTAAGTATGATTGGGGGAGGGGGGCCTTACCCGGAGAGGCTGAGTCAGGCCTCCTGCTATGAGTCCACAATAAGACAATTAGATAAGCCGTGCCCCGATACGTGGCCTCACAACTACATGCACAAATACCCTAGTGGGACTGATTTTCCCCTCCAGTGCTTTGGGAGGCGGTGACACATTTATGGACAGAGCAGCGGTGCTGCCATGGTGCCCCTGGTAGTAACAGCTCCGTCACTGTTTTCCTGAGACCTGAACGGCCCGGGCTCTTTCTCACTGAGCTCCTTTACACTTGCTCCATGCACCGAACTGCACAGGTCAGCAACAGTCTGCCGCAACAGTCAGCTGCTTTTTGTTGGGCAACGGCAAAGGCTGATGTCACAAACGTGAACCTCCGAGGGCTGGAGGTCAGAGTCAACCACAGGACTCCATCTGCCAATAACGAGGTGTCGCTGGAGCTTGTTTCAAGTCAAATGACATCAGCGCTCCTGAGAGTCACTGTAAACACCAGTGGACTGCACCAGGCTCCAAGAGCCACATATGAGGGAACAGAATAACACATGTGTGCAGGAAGGGGCAAAAAGACATTTATTCTGCTTTTAAACAAATATGGAGACATTTGGGTTGGCAGCCACAGACCTGGTTAAGGGTTTTAGTCCCATTTCTAAAGGCACTTTTGCAGGAACAATGATGACGCCGCCGCCGTCGGTGGTACCACGGTACCACTGAGGGGCTATAGACATCAACTCCACAACCTCCAATCACCTTACAGTCCTAACTTAACACTCTTTACATTTTGAAAACAACTTCCTTCACCCCCAAATCCACTTGGGGGCCAACAGGAGGCTTCTGGAGCAACCGTTCTGTCGGTGGCAACGCTCTCACGGCATCCCTTTGGACTTCTTTCCACAAGCAATCTATTTTCCAAACTGACCAAGGAAAAGGGCCCGCCATCAGGAAGTTTCACGCCGTGCAGTTCCTCACCTGGCCACTAGTCGCCCTGTACACTAAAATTGCTTTCTTTGGAACAAAAGGAACTGGCATCACATTTAAGCTTTAGTTTAATGTACAAAAACAGATTTAGGTAAGACAAAAAGGACAGTTGTGCTGTAATGAAGGATGGAAAATGTGGGGGCTGACACACCTGGGCTGTCGGGGGTGGGGGGAGGGGTGGGGCTTTGGTCTGAGGAATCACAGAGCTGCTCTCTGTGAACTGCTGCTGCCATTTCACTCACACTGTTTATTTTCACTCTTTCACACAAGAATTTTAATTCATTTCATCAGCGTTTCATTTTTCTTTGCAACTGCTGACTGTTGTTTAGGGATACCCCCCTCCCCCCCCACACACACACACACACAGGCAATTACTGTGTCAGGAAGAGTGAGTTTAAACATCTGCAGAGGCCCATTTCAGTGGATTTTGAGCAGCATTGTTGACCTCTCTGATGCGTTGTCGCCAGTGCAGAGCTGCTGTAGAGCTTCAGAGGGACGCCTCAGCTTCTGGAGATGCCATGTGCATTCAAAGCCCTTTTCAGCCGGCGACGTTTCCTGAGATGATGCCTCTCCGGCATCTCTTTGTTCCAACTTGCTGCTACGAGAGTAAATCGGCTGAGTGCACATGGGCAGTGTCAGCCCTAATTAGTTCTGACAGGGGCATTTAGTGGTTGTAATTCAAATCTAATTCAGAACATCTTAACCCTGAAGTCTGTCAAAATGCTTGAAATGCACCGAAGAGCTGATGGTTTCAATCAGCTCTGCATTTGTGTGGCAGCATGTTGACGGTGTCAACAGGGAGAAGACGCCGCTAGACTGTTACAGTACAGAACTTCCTGCTCACACACACACACACACACACACACACACACACACACACACACACACACACGCACACACACACACCTGTTTACCTCTCAGGCAGGAACCTCGGTTGCCTTTCTGCCACCTTCTGAACGTACCCACAGATGATGAAAGCACAGTGAAGCCGTGCTGACCTTCAGCTGACATCAGGGACCACAGGGCGAGTGGAGGCAACCATCAGCACACGCAAAAAACACGCTAGCGCTCATCTGTCCGCACAGCAAAACATTTCCAGGATAATAAAAGTCTTGAAAAGCATGCCATTGTGTCTTGATGCAGTAGTTTGTTTGTGATGTGAGATGGGATCAGAGGAAACTGTCCCAAAGACAAGTTGAGTAACCGTACAATGTTGCATTCACTGGTAGCACACACACACACACACACACACACACACACACACACATATATATATATATATATATATATATATATATATATATATATATATGTGTGTGTGTGTGGTTGTAATAATAATAACAATAATAATATGATATTAATAATAATTATTAGCAGTATTATTCATGTTTACTACACTATTATTGTCACATTACAGCCCAGAGTTTTTTTTTCCACTGTAATAGAAACTGTAAATTCTAAAGTGATTATAAATCCATCAAATCTGTTTAACACAACAGATTTGAAGCCAGTTGTGTTAACCAGATTTGGCGGTGACGGATTGGTGCAGATCTGTGTTTGCTGGAATCATGAACAAACACTGAAGATCCCAGGTTTGGTCCACGTCCATGTGGTCCACCTGATGACCCCAGCAGCAGCAGCCTCAGACTTTACCCCCCCCCCCCCTCACACACACACACACACACACACACTGTCTGGTGCAACAGTGAGCAGAGAGCCAACGGGCTGTCGCACAACATACATTTATGCTGGCGTATTTGCAGTTCTCCCATCGCGCTTCTGTTAAGTGACAGATGATTGATGATGGGGAGGGAGGTGGCTTCTCTCACCCTTGTAAGTGCACTAAAAACAAATTAAGCTTTCATCATTGTAACATGTCTATTACAAGATGTGGTAATAGCCCCTTTTGTATAAAATTATTTGTGAGTCTAAATAATTTTGAGAAAATTAAACTATTAATCATCCCCAAGAGCATCTGACAAAGGACGGCAGAGCTGGGCCCCAGCGGAGCCAGTCCCCAAACACTGAGGTGTTTATAGCTTACTTTAGCAAATGGGCCTAATTGCTTAATTGCTTGTGTGTGGGGGGCAGCGGCGCTTTTGCAGGAAAAGTCGCTCCGACTTGAGTTTCAGCAGAATTATCCAAAGTAAAACCAAATGTTGCCTTTGAGGTTTTTATTGCTAATTGGTAAATGTGAAGAGCGGAATCATTCAGTCTGTCAGCTGAACCAGAAAATTCATTCACGCCATCAAAATGTGCAGTAGTTGCTCTTTGAGGGTTCAACATGTCTCAGATCTTTACAGATTTAGAAAATCATTGCTTTGAAAGGATCTTCTAAAATAAGGAAAACTTTTATTCTTTTGCCTTCTTCTGCTGCTAGGATTCTTCTTCTATATAAAACATTTCTTTTCTCGGGAGGGAAGAGCTGCAGGATGTTTCCGCTGCTTCCCGGTGGACCAGGCAGCGGAGGGTGTTGGGGCAGGGACAGCGGGGTGCCGTTCACACATGGAGGCGAGCAGAGGTGTCAGAGCTTCATGCACCAATTGCTGCTCCATCAGGCCGTCATGGCTACGGCGGCCCGCCACGCTTTGCTATTACGCAGGTCCAAGCAAAATACAAAGGCGCAGTGTGTTTTTATGAGTAATGTGTTAACCTGCTCAGCAAAAGTTCATGTTAAACGTACAGACTTGGACAGCACAAGATTTATGGCGATGGCTGCAAAAATTATGCTTTTCTGCCCCCTAAAGGCACTTAAATTATGTAATTATTGCCAGCTGCTTTTCATTTGTGGTTGTCGTTAATTAGGTCCAGGGTCTGCAGTTCAAGTGCCCCCCACCTATCTATGCCCTCCCCCCACCCAGCCCCCCCGTTGTTGTCCCTGGGCGCCATTGGCCTGAGATGATTAGCCAAATCCTCCGAAAAGCTCATTTATTATTCAGGCTCAGCCCAGCAGCCTCCCACCAGGATGAATAAAGAGCAGAGCCCCCACTCACACATACACACACACGGTCTGAATCAGTGTCTGAAACCATGTTTTACAGTGGAGCACCCAGGTCGTTTGTGGCCCCTCAGAGGTGGCGCAGGGATGGATGGATGGATGGATGGATGGATGGATGGATGGATGGATGGATGGATGGATGGATGGATGGATGGGGGCTGACAGGTCTCATGCTGGTCTGGTTTTTTACTCATGATAATGAGGCCTTCAGTGCTCGGATGCAGCCATCAGTGTCAGACAGTCTCCTCTCGTGTCCATCACAGGCTCTGCTAGAATGCATCCCAAAAGCTATGTGTGTGTGTGTGTGTGTGTGTGTGTTGTGCTGTATAAAGGGTGTTTTTCCAGTCAGAGTGCTTGGCCGATTGGCCTGTCGCTGCTGCAGTGACACACATGTGATTAGCTTTGCATTAGCGCAGATGAAAGGTTCTTCCAGTTCAGGAAGGCTTGAAAGGAAGAGCTGAAAACACGACGCCTCCAGCCCTCAACGGCTGACAGAGTCAGAGTGTTTACCTGACGGATGGATCCTTAATTTCAGAGATCTCTGCATTCAAATCGGATGCATTGGTCCAACACGAGGGCACCGATTTCTGCTCCACTGAACCAGACCAACCGACCTTTGAGCACAAATTAGTGTAAAGAAATATTGTATTTTCTCTCAACCGTGCATTACCATGTAGCTACAAGGATTTACATCGTACCTCTGGGGTTTCTTGGTATGCAGGAATTCTTCTTGTTTTCATATATTTAAGGCGGATGGTTTATTTGTGGCGTTCTTCAGGTGGTGAATCACCTTCAGCCCCAGCAGCTGCTGGTCCTGCTGGTCAAGAGGACCAGCCTGGCCCTGTCTCTCCTGCCCACGTGGGACACTGAGCAGCGTGGGCATCTTGTTGAGTTGATAGCTCCCCTTAAAACACAGAATCTCCAAAAGCTGGATACAGACTGGCGGACCTGGTTGGACAACATGTCTCAAGGGACAATGCACAATCTGGTGCAGACTGTGTAGCAGGTCTATCAAACAGCCCTGAAACAGCCTTGCAGTGCTTCTACACGTGTGAGGTTTCACTCTAAACCAGTGGTTCTGCCCAGGTTGAGGCAAACCCTCACACAAGTACTGCAGGTGTTGTAGGACAAACTCACTGCGACCCACTGAAGACTTCTGCAGTGGTGTGAGGCTTGGGAGTGAGTCGCCCTTTACTGCCGTATTTCATACACCACAGAGGAAGAGTGTCGGTAACACTCAAAGCTACTTCAGTTTATCAGTAAACATTCACTTGTGCTACATTTAGCTCGTATTTCTCTGACCTGGAAGCAGAAGCTTGAGGTGACCAAGTAGTGACCCAGTGGTGCCACGTGTGGTGGGACCGATGTGGAGGTGCCTGAAGAGGTACCTGAAGAGGTATCTGAAAGAATTTCAAAGTCGCCGATCAGGCTCAAACCCAGAAGAGCGACTGGCACCCTCCTCCACTAGCCTGCTGCAGTATGGTCACGTTGCACCAGTGTTACCACAGTGCACATGGTGGCTCTCAGGTGGCCCAAAAGCAAAACGTCCAATGGTAGCCAAGAAACTGGCGTATAAAACTCATCTATCGCCACCACTGATTCAGCTGCTAGCTTGCTGGCTAACATCTTTATGTCGCCCCCTCCTCATAGTCAGACAACTGTAAACGACTTTGAAGACAGGAAGTCTGGTTGCAGAGATTATTCAGGCCAATCAGGGGATTGTGCCGAGAGGGTCTCAAGTTCCAAATCTTGGTTGTCCAGATCCAAAGACGACCCAGACCTGGACCACCTAACATAGCTAACACCAAAGGGAGGAATCGTATAGCAGCCGAACATTCTGAAGGACACATCAAACCCTGGAATTCACCTGAATTCTGTCCTTGGGTATTTTTCACTCTTTTCTCACTGTTTTTGCCACGGAGAGTTGTAGCTGTATCAAATATAGACTTGGCTGTTTCTCCAGCTTGCTGGTTTAAATACTGGCGGTGTTACCGCGGTTTTTGTTAGCCTTAAGTAGCCTCATTAGCTTGGCTTAAGCGTAACAGAGTGTCGATGCTGCTTGATTTATCGTGTCGGAGTTATTTTTCTCCCATTTTTCTTTCTCCAACATTGAGCTAAAACCTGCAAAAAGAAACTGCAAATCTAAACCGATACCTGTTGTTTTACGACGAGAAGTAGACGAATCAGCATCTTGAAGCATCTGTTGGAGCCGTCCGGGACGTTTGTGTTCCCCTTCAGACGGAGCTTTTCAATGAGCTCGGTGATCAGTTATAGGCCACATCTCATCAAGAGTGAGCGCTGCAGGAAGAAGTCAATGAAAGGGAGCATTTATCAAAGATGTTTGATTCCAGTCTGATGAGTCCTCTGTCATCACGCTTCAGTTCTGCTTCTCATGCTTTAGAAATCAGCCTCTCTGAGACTCTGGCTTCAGCCGCCATCTTTCAGATGGCTGATTGGGGGGGGGGGGCGTGAGCAGAAAAACAGGCCTGACCTTTGGAAGGGAAAAGTTTGGGGGGTCTGCAGACCTCTAGAGCTGGAAATCAGGAGACAAGCGTTGGGCCAGGAGTGTTCTGGACCAGTTACCATCACAGCCCGACCCGCAGTTTCCAGCATCAGCGGTTTGCACCCTCACATGTTGGTGCTCAGGATTTCCACGGGGAGTCACCTCCTAGATTTGGGTTTTAACTGCCCTTGGCCCTTCTCTGTCGTGTATGTTTGTGTGTGTGTGTGTGTGTGTGTGTGTGTGTGTGTGGGGGGGGGGGTGTCTCAGCAGTGACCTGGACAAATATTCCATGATGATCTGGCCAGAACCGCTCTGTGAAACAGTTGCCTCCAGCAGAGGAGATCCTGCCTGACACTGGTGTCGGAAAAATGATGTCATCAATATCAAGCTAACACTGATCAATCTCACGTCTCAACAGAATCTGGAGGTGTTGGTGTTTGAGGTTTGACAGAAGAACCTTGGTGGAGCATGAAAACTGTTGTTTTAAAGCCAAAATGCAAGCCATCATCTCTCTCGTTCTGACACAAACCACCCAGACCTCTCACTCTGACAGCAAACCCTGATCCCTAAATTCATCCTAATCCGGGATGATATTATCGGGCTCTTTCCCCATGAATCTAAACCAGTTTAGCAGCGTCCGGCTCATTTAACTTCACTGTTGAGGAGACATCTGCAGCCTCCAGCAGCTGCAGGCTTACCGTATTTTCACAACTATAAAGGCGCACCTAAAAACCTGAGATTTTCTCAAAAATCGATGGGTGCGCATTATAATATGGTGCGCCTTGGTGTGTGGACTGAGTTCCAAAATCTGCTGTGGCCTTTAGTGGGTGCACTACGGTAAACACTCGCCAATCGATTAGCGGCACACATACGCGTAAGGATCCCCCTAAAATGGCGCCGGTCAAGCGACACGCGTATGAATGAGGCTTACTTTAAACTGCAGGCCATCAAATATGCGGCTGGAAAATGGCAATCGAGCAATCTTAGTGTTTTTCGCTTATGAGGAAACCATCCATCACCCTTCCTTCCTTCCTTCCTTCCTTCCTTCCTTCCTTCCTTCCTCCTTTCCTTCCTTCCTTCACTTCCTTCCTTCCTTCCATCCATGCACACTTGGTCCTGGTCAAGTCCAGAAGTCCAACTCATGATGTCCTCTTCACCTCCCACCATCAAACTTTGGGGTCTTTCCTTTCATGTTGAGGCTCCAGAGCATTCACCAAGCCTTTGACCTTTTCTGTGGCCTCGGCATGAAAGCTTGTCATGCTCTTCATATCCTCCCTTTGTATCTGATTGCTGTGTCATCAGTTTGTTGTTAATTTGTTGCTTTCACCAGATTTGACATGAAAGTATGGATGTTTCTGAGAGGGAGGAACCTTTGCAGATTCGAACATCCTCCTGAATGTCCGTACTTTACCCCCACTCCAGCTGCTTCCTCCATGGCTCTGAATGGTGTCCATGTGGCATTTCTGAGTATCAACAGTCCGATGCTGCTCCAGCCGAGACCTTGATTTTAAGCAGATATGGGAAATAGTTGTTGAAATGAACAGTATTTTGTGCAAACAATCAATGAGGGAGGAATAATGAAAGTTGGTTTGAGTGGGCTCGTGATTGACTGTTAAACCCTTTTGTCTTTGTTCTGTGATGATTGGGTATTTACTGGTACATTGGTATGTAAACTGCTCCAGGATTACATCACACCCTGTGGTTTTCCAGTTACCCCAGTGACGGGCCAGGCGGTAGTAATGAGAGCCGGGCCTGCCTTGTCAGCGTCGTTGGCCCACCATAAACCATTTTTGACTCTGAGGTGCTGTCAGAGACTGCCTGTATTTACACAGAACTCAAACAAGATGGTGGTGTAGGGGTGGGGTGGTAGTGGGGGGGGTCTGCTCCCCTGTGTGAGGCATGTTTGGCCCTCACTGACAAGTCCAAGGTGCCTCTGAGCCAGGACATGCTAATACCAGGAGGCTACACTGATTGAAAAACCATAATACAGCAATTTCTTTGTCAACAGCCAGACATGGATAATGTTGGATTTGGGAAGGGAATGCCATTTTCATGAAAGTGATCCTTTTTTATTTAGCCTCATCAATGCTAATGCTCAACGTTGGTTGCCCCAGAAAATAATTCAGATGAAGCGGTAATTTCGAGTCTCTGCATCCCCTCCCGTCCCCATGCCGCTGATTTGTAGGTAAATCACGGCTGTCAGTATAGTAGCAACCCTGATTAAAGTTCAGGGGTTTAATAGATCATTTTAAATAACCCCCAAATTACTCCCCCACTCCCCAGCCAATCCACCTGGACCCCTGCCCTGAGTGCATGGCAGTTTTCAGCCGCTGCAGGGAGAGCCAAGTCCAGCCTTGTGGTTCCTGCCAATTCCCCCAGGATGGTGCACTACAGGCCTAGAGCAACATTCTCAGCTGTGTTCAATCTGCTCTGAGACAAGCTGGCTATGAGAAAATGCTACAAGAAGGACACACACACACACACACACACACACACAGATGGAAAATTCTGAACAGTTATTGCACTTTATTCACTTTGTTCAGCTGGAATTCGTCCAGAAACACCCTGACACACACACACACACAACACACACACACACACACACACACACACACACACACACACACACACACACACGTATACACACACACACACACACACACTTTTCCCTTGGGTTACTGGTGTCCAGACCAATTAATGGTGTTTAACATTCTAATAACACTTTAGTGTTTTAATCCTATTTATGATGCAAAACATTTGCGACGTGCACAATTTCTATTTGTGTTTGTTTTATTTTGAATGTTACTGTAACTGCCGAGGAGATGGAAGCCAGACCTGCACTCTCACTGAACTTTCACCCCCCCCCACCCACCCACCCACCCCAGACTCATATGCAGAATTTATAGCATGATGCTGATGCCTTCAACATTTCCCCCCAGGATTGACCCATTACCTTGGCTGAGGTAATAAGTTAGAGGCTGTGTGAGGAAGTGCTGCAGCCTACTGTCCTTGATTGTGCCATATTATATATGTATTATTGTGCGTCGTGTGGTGACGGTTGGAGGATCTTATCAGGCTGACGTGGTACCTGATCATCTACTGGGGAAAATGTTCCTGGAGTCTTTTCCCGGCAGTCAATCTACCATTGTTTTGAAAAGGTTCTATAAAGGGGAGCATTTGTTTAATTCATAATGACGCCATCTCCAACCCAACTCATCGCTGGCTGCTTTGATGGACTGGTCATACTAGGACTGGCGATCTGAAACATCTCATGTGTCTCTCAAGGTCCATCGTTGCTTCGTGGAATAGAAACGAGCTGTTGTTCTTCCTCTGTACTCCAGAATTGTTGTTTTTGGGAATGTCCCACTGGCAGCTGTGGGGGTGTTTGGCACCCCCTTACACACTGCTGGAAGAGCTGAGGAACCTCACAGAACTGACATCTCCTGGAGCTGCTAAAGAACATCCACCAGGGTCCTGTAAAAGGTGCTGGTGCATTGATAATTGAAGCCTTTAAAGCAAACAACGTGTCAGAAAGGTGCTTTAATGGGGGCTTCCCAGGGGCTGCCTGCTGCTGACGGACACGTTCAGGCCATTACAGGATTAGTGTCTGTGGAGAGCTGCTGAAGAGTGATACTCAAACCACGAAAAACAACAGAAAGCTCCTCAAAGCAAAACAAATGGCAAAAGCCCTGCTCAGCATGTGGATAGGATGATGGAATAGATCCCCCCCACCCAGCCTCTGAGGTCTGTAGGGGGACTGAGGGGACAGAAGAGTTCCTCATGATGATTGTTGGACGCAGGACAAGGAGAGCGATCCAGGACAGGATCAGACAGATTTCCCAGCTTCTGTGTAATAACAACCTGAATAACAACAATAATAATCGCCTGTTTGTGTGTTCCAGAGGATTCTGTCACCATGGCCCGAGGTCCATTTGTTCCCCTGCTCTAATTGGTCCGAGCAGCCTCTCCCATTAATGGACGTCCACGTGACCATCCTCACCAGCCGGTTCCACCTGCATGCACAACTGGTACCAGTCCGTTCAGGACTGTGTTGTGTTTATGCACAGCTAGTGCATAAATGTGTCTGTGAATGGGTGAATGTGTGCACCTGAACCTGCAGAAGATAAAGATTCATGTGACCTGGACGAGAAATGAACGATAAAACATACGTTCATAACCAGCTGATCTTGGGCAGAGCTGCTGGAAACCCCTGACAAATGATTTAAAAGTCGAGTGTGTGTGTGTGTTGTGTGTGTGTGTGTGGTGTGTGTGTGCGTGAAGAGAGAGAGAGAGAGAGAGTATGTACGTGTGTGTATGAGAGAGAGAGAGAGAGAGTTGGTGTGTATGTGAGAGAGACAGTGTGTGTGCGTGTGTGTGTGAGAGAGAGAGTGTGTGTGTGTGTGTGTGTGAGAGAGAGTTGGTGTGTATGTGAGAGAGAGAGACTGTGTGTGTGTGTGTGTGAGAAAGAGAGTGTGTGTGTGTGTGTGTGTGAGAGTGTGTGTGTGTGTGTGAGAGAGAGAGAGAGAGTGCATGTGTGTTTGTGAGAGTGTGTATGTGAGTGTTTGTAAGAGAGAGATTGTGTATATGTGTGAGAGAGAGAGTGTGTGTGTGTATGTGTGTGAGAGAGTGTGTGTGTGTGTATGTGAGAGAGAGAGAGTGTGTGTGAGAGAGAGTGTGGGTCTGCCAGCATTGAGGTTCGTCCCGGCAGGTTTCCCCACCTCCTGTTTCCATGGTTTCAGCAGGAAGCAACAAAGCTGCTTGACACCGTTGATCTGATCAGAATCATCCGCCATTCATCAGGCTTTGATTTGAACTTTGCTTTGAACTGTCTCTTTGATGTTCTGACCTGTGATGAGCTTTCATCAGTGACCCTTCAAAGCGTCATTTGAAGCCAGAGATTAAAGGTGTGGATGACCTGTTCCCAGTCCAGGTAAGGAAACGTCCTTCCGGAGGAGGAATGTGGAGGGGAAAGCCGTCCAGAACCTTTGTGCCTGCTTCATGCGAAACACAACGAATCTCCTCGAGTCTTTCTCAGTGAAATAACGGTGGACGTTTTCTCATTTTGCAGGGAGAGAAAAGAGCTGGACCTGAAGGCCTCGGAATGACTCTTTGTTTCCGCCGTTCTTCCACAGCTCCCAGTTCAGATGTCTGAAGAATGTGTGTTCTCTGGACGCCTTCCAACCGCTTGCTGTGAATGTTAAGTGTGAGCCCTCAGTGGAAATTATATGCTTTTAACAGGGATTTGAGAGAAAAGTATTAGCCATTGTCAGATTGTTCGGCAGCCAAAAATCAACAGGAATTACGCCGTGGACATGATGTTCACCACAGCTCCCCATCAAGCCTGCGCGGCTGCATATTTTCCGACTGTTTTCAAGCCTGTGAAGGGGGATCCAGTAGATTGGAGTAATGGATAAATGTGGGCTCTCATGCAGGCTTGGCCTTGAGAGCGCACTGAGCAGGAGGTGGGATGGAAACTAGATTGGGAAGTCTGGGAAAACCTCTGATGGTGCTGAGGGGAGAAACACCGCGCCTAGTCGGGATTCCGCGACCGGAGGACTGGGCAAACCTGACGTCAGTGGGGAGGACACGACTATTCAGTCCGCCGTTGCCTCGCAGCGTGGTGAGGGCAGGCCCCACCCAGCCGGAGCCTGGCCCCTGAACCTGCACTTCCCCTGGGTGTCACTGCACATCAGTGCACACGGTTTACGACTGGATTAGGGCTGACATCAGCCATGATGTGCTTGTGTGTGTGTGCGTGTGTGTGTTGTGTTGTGTGTGTGTGTGTGTGTGAGAGAGAGAGAGAGAGAGAGAGAGAGAGAGAGAGAGAGAGAGAGAGAGAGAGAGAGAGAGAGAGAGAGAGAGAGAGAGTTCAGTGCACAGCTGGATAGGTGATCTGCTGGGCTGCTTCAGCTCTGATTAGAACTACCGGACCTGACACCGGAAACTCAATAGTTCCACTGTTCTTGCTGCTGTTCACACACTCAACTTCTTACAAACCCCTAGCTAGTGCTGCTAAATGCTAAGGCTACGTATTCCACCTTCTCATTTATTCTACTGTTTTTTTCTTGACACATTACACAGAACAAGAGCTACTTTCCCTCGTTAAATAGCTGCGTTAGCTCATTGTTAAGCTCATTCGCTCCAGCCCCAGCAAGGACAGTAGAAGTGAAGCTCCTGTTTAGGAGCCAGGGGTCACATTTCCTCCCTCTTAAATGAAACAATGTCCAGGAAAACATTGATTAAGCTCAGAAAATTCTGCCCTGAGGATGAACCAACAGCAGAACACAGAGCACATGTGAGAAATGCAGGATGGAGCCGCACAGCTTGACAGCAGGTGAAGCAGAGCAGCATATTTCAGCTCTACGTCACTCCAGCTGGGGCCCAGAGCAGGGAAGTGCTGTTTCCATCCATCCATCCATCCATCCATCCATCCATCCATCCATCCAATCCATCCATCCATCCAATCATCCATCATCCTTCCGTGGACGTCCGCCACCCACCCACTTGTCCACTCATCCAGCCACCTGTCACTCATCCACCCACTCATCCACCTATAATCTCATCCACTCATCCACCTATATATCCATCCACTTATCCACCCACCTGTCCACTCATCTGCTTCACCCAACCTGTCCACTCATCCGTCCAGTCATTCCACCCCACCCATCGGTCTCACTCATCCAACCAGTCATCTGCTCCACTCATCCACCCACCCATCCACTCATTCTGGCCCACACCGTCCCAACCCACCCGTTCTGCTCACCCGTCCACTCATGCCACCTACCCTGCTAGGTCCACCCACCCTCCACTCATCTGCCCACTCGTCCACCCACCCGTCCACCCATCCTGATATCCCTTCCCAAACTCATGTGAGGATCAGTAACTTTTCTATTCCAAGTTTTGACGTATGAGAGCTTTTCAATGATCCTCCAGTGTAACATCCTTTAGCTTGTCAGAGGTTGTGTAGCGGCAGGAAAACAGATGTAGTGTTGTGGATTTGGTTGGACTCGGAGTCTCTGGAGGGGGAGCAGAGTTATTGCTGCTGCTCTGCTTGTCCTTGACTGCTAAAGTGTGCAGCTTTATTATTGGGATAGGATTTCACTCTTTAATCGCCACATAAATTGTTGTCATAAATACAAATATACAGCTTTAATAGTGAGTAAAGTGCACGTGAAGAGACATGACTGAAAATGGGATGATCTCAGTGGGAACTGGTATCAGTGTGATGCCTCTGTGGGACCATCAGGCTGGGAATGGAGTCATTTCCCACATTATAACAGCATCTCTGTGGGGCGTGAACGTATTCACACCAACGCCAAGGTCTGGTTTCTGAGGGGCCCGGTTTATGCTGTGACAGAGGTCTCAATAGTTCTACTGACAACTGGGGGGCATGAAAGTCCTCAGAAACATTTCAACTTGTCACAGCCCCATTTCCCCAGTTCCCTCCTGTCCCTCTGCCCCTGTAATTTTCCACTCTCACTGCCTCTGCTCCACTCTACCTGCCAGCCACTCCCACCCCGTCAGCTCAACGCCACTCACCTGCAAGCACAGCTGCAGCTTTCCCAATCAGCCCTGCTTATAAGCCTCCCCTGCAGTCTCAGTCTTTGCCAGATTGTTCTTCTGCTTTGATGTGAGACTTTCCAGCGTTATTTCCCTGCTGGATTACCTGTTACTGACCCTGCCTGTCTTCGTTCTGCCTGCCTCGCCTGTTCCCTGGACAACCTACCTGCTTTCTGCCCCTGACTATGACTTCTGCCTCAGCGCTTCTGGTTCCTGTCTGCTCACCTGGTTTTGACTTCTCCGCCTGGCCCCGACGTCGCTGCTGCTCGTCCCCAGTCTGCTCCGCTACATCGTCAGCCTTCTCTCCTGTAAGACCCTTTCTGTCACTCCTGCCCGCTCTCAGCGGAACTGCATGGTTCTGAGGATTTATGTCCTTCCCCCTTGGTTCCACATTCCGGCTCTGCTCGACCCACTCCCTGAGCCTGAAGAACGGACTATTTCCTGTTTTTCCTTGTCTTCCTGAGTTCCTGTTTGCCTGTGTGCTAATAAGTCATTACCACGGTCCAGTTTTCCAGAGTGCTGCTTTTGGGTCCTAATCACACCTGTCACACAACTCCCACACGTCATTACATGTGACTGCTGTAATTGATGCTGGTGTAAATACTCTATTATTAATTACTCAAAAGTTCCATGTGGTCCTGTTCTTTTTGGGTAGATTTATAAAACTAATGTCTTCCACATGCACTTTAGTTCAATAAACAACCAAGTTGATATGAATCTAAATGATTTATGGGATGTGGGGTTTACACTCAAAGTGGCTCCCAACAATTTTATTAAATCAGCGAAGCACCGTCTCAAGTTAATTTGAATTTTAAAAAAATAATAAAAAATTGCACCATGAGGACACCCAAAAACCAGAACAAGCAAAAAAAAACAGCAAACTACATTGTTTCAGAAAGACGTTTTAGCTATTTGGAAATTTGCTTGCATGGATTGTGCTCAACAATGTAGGTGTCTCTGAGGAGGCACCAGGAGTAGCTAAGGTGGCTAACCCAATCTGAAAGTTTCTGGAAGATGCAGTAGAGAGACTGCAACTAGCCTTGCCTGAATCCACAAAATTGGTTATGGAACCAAAGTTCTCGAGAAGATCGGAGCTCTTCTATATGCTGGACTTGTCCCGGGTAAGAGGTAGAGAGCTGGGGTAAGCATAATAGACCCTCCCAACTATGCACCAGTTTATTGGAGTTCACCAGAGTGGGAGAAGGGCTATCTTCTTTACACATTAGGGTAGGGCCATGGGTCCTGACTCTACACCCATTCTACTTTTAAAGAGTCCGGGAGCAACTCTTGTACCAGTATTTCCTTTGAGGGGTGGCTAGGATCTGCCTTGGAGAAGGTCAGGAGCTCAGATCTGAAAATCACCACCATCATCATCATCTTCACCATCACCTTCCTTATTATCAGCTGCTTGAGGGACCCAAGGACAATCCTCAAGGAACTGTGGAGGTGGGGCCACACTTGGAGCATGACCCGGCCAGGAGCCAGCTCCTACCTGTGCTGACCACACTGGGCTTCCCAAACAGGGGCTCATTTCAGTGAGAACTGGCTGACCCATCTGGACCGAGGTGTACCAGCTGTGTGGGATGGAATTATCAGCCATCCCATAAATCAGCCACGTCCCTGATACACTGAAGTTGGACAGGTCAACGTAAAAGCACCTATTGCATTGAGAGCCGGTTTTCCTAATGTAAGGAGACTTTGTGCAGCGTGAGCCCCTCTTCCTCCTGCAGAGCCTGCTTGGAAGGAACCATCACAAGATGAGTTTGTGGATGTCAATGGGAGCAATTTCACATAGTGGGCGGCGGTCCTCCGTTTCACATCCACCTTAACGTCCAAGAGCGTTTTAACGAGTGTGCGCTGCCCCGATCCACAGCATCCATGGCCTGACACTCACTCACATACTCATCCACTGGTATTTCCAGAGGACACCGCTGTGCCAAAAAGAAGATTCTTGCATTCCTTGAGGTCATTGACAAGTGTCTCCAACAGGAAAAGTTCCTCTTCTTCTCTTTGGGGCTCGGGGCTTGTTTCCATTATCTGATGGTGCAGAGAGGTGAATCCCAACTGTGCATATGTATTTTTCATTCATTCTTCAGAGGTTTTTTGCAAATACGTACTTTTCTGTATTTGAGCGCATGCCAGGTTTCAGTATGAAATCTATGCAAGTCCTCATACACGAGGCCCCTGGTTCTAACAGATCCTTACCCCCGGGAACAGACTCCTGTCCAGACTGAACCTCCAGACTGAGGAAGAGGCCCTCAGACTGTTAGGCTCTGTCCCTTTGTCCATCCGCCTTCCAGCCGCTTATCTGGGTCTCAGGGGTAGCAGCCTCAGCACAGAGGCCCAGAGTCTTCGCTCCACACCTCGAGATGTCAATCGGCCCTTGTTTCCCAGAACCCTTTGCTTTTTTAATCAGCTAAAATAGAATATCTCCTAGGATACAATCTGTGTCAGTTCTGGGGAAACGTTCATGGTTCATTTTCCTTGTTTGGAGGACAAAAGATTTTACAGCTGTAAATGTGTGCAAATGTTTGTGTGTGTCTGTGTGGGAGACAGAAAAACACAATAAGTGTACGTTCACATATTAAAAGTTCCATTACCATTAAAAGTCAAATTAAGTGGTGAAAACTCGTAATTTAAAAAGAAGTTTTTATTTGAGCTTCTGCATTTGTGCTATCACCATGATCATCTTTTGACTGATAATTACAAAAACGATGACAGAAAAAAGGGGGGAAAAACACCACTTGCAATGCAAATTCTCCACTTTAGACAGAAAGAAAGCAGACAAATTGACTCTTGAAGATGTAGTTTCCAGCTGGGGGCTAGATGGGGCTATCATGTCAACGGCCCAACAAAACAAGCTATTATGGTCTGTTATGGGGTGAAGAAAGTCCTCAGGTGGAGGACAGCAAGAGAGCAGGACGGCTGTTGGTGCCACATCAGGGAGGAGGCTCTGGAATGTGTCACATCTGAGACACACACACACATGCACGCACGCACACACACAGCTGGTGGTCTTTCTAATCCTCATGTTTGTTGTCCTCTATTGTCTGATTAATTACAGAGTTCCTTATGAGTGTTCTCATTGAGATGGGATTAGAGAACTGCAGGGACTCATCTGATGGGGGTGCTGATCGCATTTGGAGTGACACACCACGCTTCGTTTGTATGGCTGCGCACGTGCGTGTGTGTGTTTGTGTATTGGTGCGTGTCCAGCTCTGTTTTCCCTCACTGTATTTTTTAAACTAATCATTATTTGATTCTCAAAATAATTTGAAGCAGTTGAGTTCAGGCTGTAACCTGATATGAAGGCTTGAATGCTCTAAATCAGTTTCCCCGTCACAAGAACCCCTACCCCCCAAAAACAAAACACACACACACACACACACACACACACACACACACACACACACACACACACAGGCAAGGCGCACTGCAGTTATGGCACATGTGACCAGTCCACAAGTTCAAGAAGGTCAGAATCAGAAGCAGATTTATTGCCATTGTTCATGTAATACACAGTATTACACAAACTAGGAATTTGTCTTGGTGAGACGCTGCGACATTCAACATAAAGAAGACCACACTAGAATAAGATAAATAAAATAAAAATAAGACATATACAGTATACATAAATAGTAAGTGGTAAGAGGTAAGTGGTAAGAAATAGTGCAGGTCAATGCAGGAGTAATGTGATGTATTGTTCGTGAGTCTGACTGGCTGCTGTACATGGTGCTTAAGTGATAAGTCACTTGGTGTTCAGCAGCCTGATGGCAAGGGGAAGAAGCTGTTTGTGTAGCGGGAGGTTTTGGTCCGAATGGACCGTAGTCTCCTGCCTGAGGGAGGGGGGAAAACAGTCCGTGACCAGGGTGGGAAGGGTCGGCCGTGATCCGACCTGCACACCTCCAAGTTTCTGCACACCTCCAAGTTTCACTTCTGATTCTACAGAGATGAAACAGGTTAAATCTGTTGATCCAACACTGCTCTTCTGTAGGAAAACATCTGGTTGAGGAGAGGAGAGGAGAGGACCATCATCTCCCAGCTCCATGAACGTGTGTTCTCTTGCAGGGCCCAGCAGACGGAACCTCTACCAACATGTGACCGTCTCCACTGAAATCTGCACTTCTAGAACCTGTTGAAGGATGTTTTACCATTGATAGGCAGTTCTATCCTGGACCAGATCAATGTTTCTTTAGTTCTTCAGTCCTACAAGGTGGCAGTGATTAAGCCGTTGCTTAAAAAAACATCACTAGAGCCTGATGTATGAGCAAATTATAGGCCAATATCCAACCTTCCTTTTATCTCTAAAGTTCTTGAGAAAGTGGTGGTGACTCAGTTACTGGAGCACCTGCAGAGAAACAGCCTGTTTGAGATGTTTCAGTCAGGCTTTTGAGCTCATCACAGCACAGAAACAGCACTTCTTAAAGTTACTAATGATCTTCTCATAGCTTCAGATGTGGACTGGTCTCTATGCTGGTTCTGCTGGATCTCAGTGCTGCTTTTGATACAGTTGATTACAGCATCCTGTTACAGAGACTGGAACATGTGATTGTGATTAAAGGGACAGCACTAGACTGGTTTAGATCATATTTATCGGATAGATACCAGTTTGCTCATGTCCATGGTGTTCCCTCTTCATACAGTAGGGTTAGCCACGGAGTTCCACAAGGTTCTGTACTTGGACCAATCCTTTTCACCTTGTACATGCTTCCTTTAGGGAACATTATTCAGCAGCATGGGATAAATTTTCATTATTATGCTGATGACACTAAGCTTTATTTATCCATGAAACCAGAGGAGACAGAGAAGTTAGTGAAGCTTCAGACCTGTCTTAAAGACATAAAGTCCTGGATGTCTTCAAATTTCCTCCTCCTTAACTCAGGAAAAACTGAGGTCATGGTGTTTGGTCCTGAACCTCTCAGGGATAGATTAGATCACATGATCACTCTAGATGGTATCTCATTAACATTTAGACTTCTGTGAGGAACTTAGGAGGAACTTTTGACCAAAACCTCTCCTTCAACTCACACATTAAATTAGTCTCTAGAAGTGCCTTTTTTCACCTGAGGAACATCACAAAGATCAGGAGACTAGTGATGCAGCATGATGCTGAAAAGTTAGTCCATGCATTTGTTACTTCCAGGCTGGACTATTGTAATTCTTTATTATCAGGGTGTCTAATCAACTCTTTAAGAAGTCTCCATCTGATCCAAAATGCTGCAGCCAGAGTTCTGACAGGTATTGAAAAAGAGATCACATAACTCCTGTAATGGCGTCTCTTCATTGGCTGCCCGTTAAATTTAGAATAATTTTTAAAACCCTTCTTTTGACCTACAAGGTCCTCAGAGGCCTAGCTCCATCCTACCTGGAGGAGCTAGTGATACCTTATCAGCCCAATAGACCGCTCCGCTCTCAGAATGCTGGTCTACTTGTGGTTCCCAGAGTTTCCAGGAGTAGAATGGGGGGCCGAGCATTTAGCTACCAGGCCCCCCTGCTATGGAACCAGCTCCCTGTCCAGGTACGGGAGGCTGACTCCATCTACTTTTAAGATCAGACTTAAAACTACCTCTTTGAAAAAGCTTATTGTTACTAATTCTGTAGTTCCAGTTACTATCATAGACAGACAAATTATCATACTTAGGGGGTCATCTAATCATTAGGTTAACATCTTAGAGTGTTGTTATAGACCAAGGCTGCCGGGGTCCGGAAACATGATCACCTGACAGGCCTCTGTCCCCCCCCACTGGGTCATGGTTTCCTCTCCTCTCCTCTCCTTTCCTCTCCTTTCCTCCGTCATCAAGCAGACTAGTTATGCTGATTCCTGTGTAGTTTTTCTGCTTCTCCCCCCCTTCTTATTCATTTACAGGTATCGCTGCCTTCGGAGCTGCATAACCGACCTCCGGCCCCGCTGACCCCCTGTATAAATAGTGTATTTTTGTGTGTGTTTTGTGTTTGCTCTGTGCCCGTCCTCTCCTCTCTCTCCTCCTTCTCCTTCTCCTTCTTTCCTCTCCTTCTCCTCTCCTTCTCCCTTCCTCCTCTCCTCTCCTCTCCTCTCCTCTCTCTTTACCCA
Organism: Takifugu rubripes; assembly: GCF_901000725.2. NCBI lineage: Eukaryota > Metazoa > Chordata > Actinopteri > Tetraodontiformes > Tetraodontidae > Takifugu > Takifugu rubripes. The sequence goes on along the minus strand of NC_042286.1, from coordinate 316,283 downwards.
GCCGGCCATCAGCAGAGGATCCCCCTACATGAGCCTCGTCCTGCTCAAGGTTTCTTCCTGTTAAGGGGAGTTTTTCCTTGCCACTGTTGCTTGTCTGGGGTTAGGCCCTGGGATTCTGGAAAGCACCTTGAAACAATTTGATTGTATAAGACGCTATATAAATAGAGATTGATTTGGTTTGATTTGATTTGATTTAGAACCTTCAACCTTCCTGAGCCACAGCATCAGGAAGTTACACAGACCTCTCCCATCCATCCATCCATCCATCCACATCATCCATCCATCCATCCATCCATCCATCCATCCATCCATCCATCCATCCATCCATCCATCCATCCATCCATCCATCCATCCATCCATCCATCCATCCATCCATCCATCCATCCATCCATCTGTCCATGGAGCATGGTGAAGAACCTGCTCTGGTTCATGGTACCAGAGGCTCTGGCCCAGGTTCTTGGAGTGTTTTGGAGCAGCTTTTGCTGGTGCTGTTTTGCATTATGGTGTTTGATTATGAAGGATGAGAAAATCATTTCCTATGGAGCCTGTGGTCTGTAGACACTCTACAGCTCCGCTGTTTCCTTTACACAGCTTATGTTTGGAACATTTCTGATGTTTATTCAAAAGGGTTTTATCTGAACATCTCCCAGACTTTTCCCATAAATGCATATTTAACCAGTATTGCATTAACCATAGCATAACCTGCTCAAGTGGTGCAAGGCTATCTTCCGAATGTCCTAAAGCTTATTGAATTACTGAAATGTGATAGAAATCAGCAGCGGTTATGTGCCAATACCAACATACTGAGAAGGGGCTAATTGGGCAGGAGATTCCAGTGAGGGCAGGGTAAAGGTTTAAAGCATTACCAGGCTATATTTATTAGAGCCGATTCGGCTGTCAGCAAACTGTGTTAAAGGGTTGTGGGGCACTGTTGAGTTTGAGCAGGACTCCAGAGGCTCCTGACCACGTTCCATCACAGGGACATGGAAGAGGGCACGCTGGGGATGTCGGTACTGGAGGGCTCTCTATCCGCTGTCTGAAGCCACATTTGAATGCACGATTAGAAAAATCTCAAACGATGACTTGAATTAGCCCCAAACCAGGTCAGTAATTGAATTGAGCAGCTTTGTGCAGCGTGAGCCCTTCTTCCTCCTGCAGAGCCTGCTTGGAAACGGAACAAGGCAAATGTGTGGAAGTAGATCTTTGAAAGTCCTCAGATAAAGATCCAGAGAGCTGAATGGTAACGCTCTGGTAGGTTTTAGCTTTGGGGAGAGGTCTGCCTGCATTTCCAGGATGATTGAATTATAGATATGACAAAGATCTCAGGGAATGCTGCGTTTCAGGTGTACCTGCAGAGTCTGGCCATGTGCATGCTTCAGCTGCCCCTAATGATGCTCATTACGACAGGGCTTAAATGTAATTCCAGATTGATTCTCAGGCTCTTGAATAACCCGGAGCTGGCACAATGCCCCCATCCCCCTCCTCTTCGGAGCTGCCCCACAAAGGCTACGTTGAGGCAGCTGTACAAATGCATCTTGCCAAGAAGAAGGTTCCAGCAGCAGTACGGCAGCCTGCATCTCAGCGATGGGACCATATAAAGATGGGATTAGGGCCCCAGCTCGCGCAGCGAAAAAGAAAATTAGAGTTAGGAGGGGAAATATGTGGCTAATTCCGTCCTGTCA